>NC_091879.1:3956075-4260290 GCF_019399895.1 Cardiocondyla obscurior | reverse complement strand
CGCGATCCACGAATACCCCACGAGGCCAGAATCGTTTGCGTTTTTTTTCGCGCAGTTTATCGCTTATCGTGCGAGGACATTCGTTAGGCAATATCGAGGCGTAGGCGCGCATCGAATACGATTCGGATACAGCGGCCACGAATTTCATGCTAGATGATCGTAACTAGAACAGATTATAACTGGACGTTTACGACACGGGTGACTCACTCATCTCGCGGAGAGAGATACAAGTGACCGGACCGACGGGTATACATGTAATAAGATCTCTAATTGTAAATGACATACTTATTTTTTTTTCCTTTCTTTTTTTTTTTTTTTTTTTAATTATAGAATTATAAAAAGTAAAAATCATATATATATACGCGTATATTTACTTTCACGTTGAACGGCATTGTCCGCGAATATCGAAAAGCGCATCTTCGGCTCGCAGACTTTATAGTCATAATCAATTCAATTAACTTTTGCTATTGCGAAGATCGAGTCGTCCTGCTTCTCCGGCAAAATATTCTTTGATCGCTCGTAAAATCGACGTACACATCGGTTAGGCCGCTGTAGGACGACGCTAAGTGCTGTTAATTAATATTAACTCACCGACATAAAGAGGTGCCGTGTCGTAAGCGTTACAGGGGCCCGCGTGCCGTGTCTCAAGTACGAAGCCGGTGACACAGGCATCCTTGATAATGTGGCACCAGCTAGGATAAGTGATGTTGTTTGTCGCGCACAGCACGGTCGTCGCTGGATCCCGGTCCCGGTCTCGATCGCGATCTTTGTCACGATGCGACCTATTCCGGACGCGTTCCCGTTTACGCGGGCAACGATAGGTGCAGGTCACGCAGCGTGGCCGCCCGGACTTCATCTCGGACAAACAAGTCTGGCCCTCCCGGCAGCGTATCTTCGTGCAATCTGCGCTCTCTGTGGAAAAGCAAGCCGCGAAAACAATTAAGGAATTTTAACGAGCAAAATATATCGGATTCGCGGGCGTAATTTACGGTTAACAAGTGCGCAACGCCGCGCGTTACAACACCCCGGTTGCCTCACGGCGTCGATAGGGCAAAATGCCTTCGTACGTCGCGCGGCGAGTGATCGCTTAGAACCCAGAGCCGTTTCGCCGCTATCGTCGTAGCTGATCGTCGGCAATTATTTTTCAGCGTACTCCTCGCCGCGGCGAGGAGCGCGTTCGATTCTTCCACCGGGCGAAAAGATTTCCTCTCCGTCGGCGTGACACACTTAATTCGCCGCGCGATAACCGGATAATTTTCATTCGCCGGGCTCGCGGGAGATCAATCGGAGGCGCGCAAAAATCCGTGCCGCGTTAAATGTCAACGAGCAGCGAGATGCATGTGCGCCGATCGTAATATGTATGCGCGTACGTGCGAGTCCTCCATTGACACGTCGAAAAAAAAAAAAAAGAAAAAGAAAGAAAAGAAAAAAAAAAAAATAAGCAAATTACTTAGCGCCTTCGATGGCGAGGGTAAACAGCCGGGCCATCTCGAGTGGAGGATCTCGGCGAGCGTAAGATCGGAGAAGAATGGAGAACGTGGAAGAACGCGGGGAGGAAGAGGCGAAAGAAAAGGTGGAAGGTGGCGAGAGAGAGAGAGAAGGCGACGATGAAGCTCGCGGAAAGCTTATGTGCGCTCCGGTGCGCGGATCGCGTATTTACAGACGCGTGCACTTTCGCGCCTCGGGTTCTTAAATCCGGAGGAAGGTGATTATTTGCATCGCGACACCTCGTCGTCGCTAAACCGGCTGTGTTATTTACTTATATTACGCGCGCGTTGTGTACGCCGTGCCTCATCCAGGCCCGATCTTTTTCTTTTTTCTTTTTTTTTTTTCCTTTTCTCGTTCGTACGCGAGCGTTTTCGCAGCCGCGAGGAGAGCTCGAGCTTTCAGGCGTAATTGATCGACGCTGTCAACCGGCGTGGGGAATGATACGGCAATAAAAGCAACTAATATCACCGCGATACGGTGCCTATTTATTGAACGCGCTCGTCGGGATATTTACCCGCGAGGAATACTCGCGATAAGTATAATTAGCGCGAAAGGCGCGCGACAACGCATAAACGCGTGACGTAATAATCGTGAGAGTAATTACGAGCGTGTTTTTTGCCCTGTTAATCTAGCTGGGCGATATCTGCTCCGTCGTTTAACGATTGTTAATGGTTAATAAAGCGATAGCCGGGCAGTAGTCGGCGATACCATTGTCGCGAGGCGCGGTGGCAAACGCTGCGAATTCGGGAACGCGTCGAAAAAAAAAATTATTGCGAAAACGCAAACGGCAATGTACGGAAACGCGTATCTCAGCTAAGTGGAGGGACACTCTGGAAAAGCAAACGCAACATTCGCAGTTGTCGCGCGAGCGTCGTACGCGCAATCGATTTCTTCTCACGACAATCAAGCGCAATCATAACGTCCATATGGCCGCGAACGGGGCAAACGTTCCTTACGGAGGTGGATTACGTCTGGTATCGAGATCGCGTTTAATTAATACGTAGTATCACTGATCGCGGCGCGGCGTACGCGGGCCCCCCTCCTCCCCCCCTTAAGATACAGGTAGAAAATCAAGTGGTGAAAAACCGCGCACGAGAGACGTTCGGCGCCCAAAGGTAAAAGGAATAGGTGACCCCGCGCCGAGCGCTACCATAACGCGCCGGTGAAAGAGAGCCCCGGATACCCTATGCAAAAGGCATTTCGATTGGAGGCATGCGACGGTGAATGTCGATGTTGAGACGCGGACACGTGGATGTTGATACGGTTGCGAGAAAACGAAAAAGGGAAACGGCGGAGCGAGATGAAGCGATGTTGGTCCCACCGGCCAATGGGAAGAGGGAAAGAAAAGGGCAGGATGGAGGAGGAGGAGGGGGAGGGGGGAGGGAGAAAGAGACCGACTCGGGAGGATATGGAGAAAGCGAAGGGGATAGACAAAGAAAGGAAGACGGTAGACTCTTGTGCCGGTCTAATAAAAAAAGAGCTTAGCACGGACAGCGCCGTGCTTGGCACTGGCCAGACGCCCGTGGCCTCGCCGAGCTGCACCGTGCCAGTGTGCACGGCGTTACTGAATACTGTTACCGAGGACCGTGTCCAGACTCGCGAAGGGATGCTGCGGTTTCTTGTACAAACTTTACGGAGCCGCGCGCTCCGCCTTATTGCCCCTTTTTTTTCTTTTTTTTTATTCTTTCTTTCTTTTTTTTTTCTTTTTTTTTCTCTTTCTATCTCTCTCTCTCTCGATTATTTTCTATCTCGTTTTCTCCCGTTCTCTTTCTTCGTCCCCTTCTTCGTTTCTGCGCTTTCTTCGATTTGCATTTGCCGCCGCTTCTTGTCTTCGTTATTTCTCCATCGTTTTTCAACAACACGATTCTCCGCTGATTCTCCGGGACCCGTTGACGTTTTTCTTCTCCCGTTTCTCTCTCTTATTTTTCAATCTCAAAAAGACGATACGTACGCAGGCATGTCTCGCGCAGCCGTTACCATGCGACCTCATGCGAGATTCTTCACCTTGTTTACGTCCAGCTTCAGATTCCTCTTCATCTCGCTTAAAACTAATAAACGTAGGTGATCTCGGTAACCCAGCGTCGTGCAGGTTCACCAGTTCCCTCAAAGTGGTAGCGAGTGGAGAACGCGAGGTGAAGGGAAGGAGAGGGAGGAAGAAAGAGAAGGGTGAGAGGACAGAAAGGAGAAAGAGAGAGCATATTTTGCCGTTGAAAACTTTTAAACAAGAGCATTGCCCGGTTCCACGTGTGTTTTGCGGGCAGTTCATTTTGATTTTATTAGCACTAAAGGATTGGCTTGCGAAGCGAAGTAAAAACACTTGAAAAACAAATAGCTCACTTTGCACCGATGGGAATAAAATCAGTAGCGAGGAACGCTGACAA
This sequence comes from Cardiocondyla obscurior, assembly GCF_019399895.1. Lineage (NCBI taxonomy): Eukaryota > Metazoa > Arthropoda > Insecta > Hymenoptera > Formicidae > Cardiocondyla > Cardiocondyla obscurior. The sequence continues at coordinate 4,256,421 of NC_091879.1, read as the reverse complement.
TTTCCAAACGACAAATTATTATCGCGACCGACACTGATTATTCAGTGCACGAAGAATATTAATTAATTAAAAATCAAAGTAAACAGCGTAAAAAAAAAGAAAAAAAAAAAAGTTCTCTTGCATTTCAAAATTATGGAAACGTAGAATATTTTTATTTCATCGTCCCGCAAAATTTTATAAAAAAAGAAACTATTTCTTTCTTTAACAAGCGACATTCTCAGGAATATCCGATGCAACTATTTTCGTATGCAATACTTTCGTGCAACGTTATGATATAATATTTCTGACAATACCCGCGCGAAGCTTTCACATAGCATTTTTACGCGAAAGAAAAAAGAAGAAAGGAAAAAAGAAAAAAAAAAAGGGAAAAGAAAAATCGAAGCTTTTGCGAGACGTTGAAGTTGATCTACTATTTCTCAGTCGTATTTTTTATGCGGCGGTGACCGATTTCAGCCCGTTCCCCTTTGATCGGAATGCTGACCGATGCCGAATTCTATCAACCGAAAGTTATTTTTAATTCGGCCCGGGACCCGAGAGTGGGAGGGCCACGAGGATAAGTGTCGAAAACATAAAAGACTGCGTGTCTCGGGTTTTAATATGTACAGATATATGTGGCTACACTACGTTACGTGCATTCGACACGCGCGTGTGTAAGAAGGGACGTACGCGCGTCGGTATGTGAGTGCGTGCGTGCGTACGTGCGTACGGGGCGCGATTGTACGCGTGCACGTGTGCGCGCGCGAAAGGTGTGTAGGTGCATACGGTGAATGACCTGAAGGGCAAGGACGTTACAAGGACACATTTGCGAACTTAACAACGCACGGCGCATTTACGATTACGCATTACGATTACTTGCTTCTCACGCTGAAACGTACCGGCACTCCCCATTCTCGCGTTGGCGAAAAGATCAAAAGTGAAAAACGAAAATTCGCTAAAATAGCACGGGAAGGGAAATTCGCGGCGATAGGTACAATTTTTATCCGCAGGCACGACGAAAAATCGCTCGCGATAATTTATATACTTTGCGCATAAATTCGTTCATTCGACGAGAGAACGATTTCGATTCCGCCGAGGAGGCAGATGGTTTTGTACGTTCGAAAACTTTTCCGACGCGAGACTTTGCGAGAGGAATTAATAAATCTTTGTAAGGTAATTGCGCGTATCCCCGCGCGCGCGTTATGCATGTGTGAGAGAACACTATCTGAAATAATCAAGATGCCAGATGGTTGTATGGATCGCGTGATATTCCTTGAAGGATCCCAGATGGGTTCCTGGAAAAAAATCTGTCAATCTGACTGATAATCGGCGATCGTGTCGTGTTCCGAGCTGAAGGCTTATGACAGTTTCTCGACAGGAGCGAACAGAAAATGAGACTCTTTGTCTCTCCATTCGGTTCACCTTCTTTCGTTTTATAAAATAAATTTTTTTTCCCTTCCACGGTTCGGCCGATCGCGGCTCTGGTCGATGAACTTCCTGGAACGATTTTATGATGCTTTCTTTTTTCTTTCTCTCTCTCTCTCTTTTTTTTTTTTTTTTTTAACATTTACGCTTATTTTCTCGTCCTCTTGTAATATCAGACATTTGTGAAAAGCACGGCGGGCAGGAGTCATACCTTGTAGTCTCATCATACATCGTCGCAGTCGCCGACTTCGCGAAGCGGTCATTAATTCCGAGATAATTTATTCCGAGCCACGAAAGCTCTATATTACTGTATCGCTATATTATTTAGATCAATTGACGGAGTTTTAATTTTTTTTTTTTTTTTTTTCCTAAATTCCACGCGAGCCTTAAAAATAGCTTTACATATTTAGTTTCGAAAAATAAATCTGCACACGCGGGCAGGCGTAAAAGAAGGGAAAGAGAGCGAGCAACTTACGTTTGCAATGACCCTTATAAGCGACGGGAATGGCGCGACCCGCGCGGCAGGCGGCGAGTCGCAGGTGGCAGGCACTCTTGTAGGTGTTTCCGTCGGCTCCGCAGACGGGGCGTGCGCCGGCGACCTGGTGCGGGAGTGCTTGGGGGCACCTGCGGGCGCACCTCACACAATGAGGGCTTAGGTTCTGGTCCAGCAGACAGCTCCGACCTTGGCCGCACCGGACCCGTGCGCACGAACCTGCTCGACACTTTGCACGTTATTACGCACAGTCGTAAACCGCCTTCGTGATAGATGCATTGCCTTTCTTCATTTTTTTTTAATTTTTTTTTTTTACTCTCCGCCATTAACCGCCCCGGTCTCTATCATAATTGCGCGCTTCCGTTTGTTCAGTTACGCGGCCCGAATCGCAAAGCTAAGATTTTTTTTTTTTAAGCGGCCGTAACTAATCCCGAGTATCGTACTTTATTCTATTAATTTTAATTGTATTAAGTTTCCCTTTTTTTTTCTTTTTTTTTTCGGGGGGAAAAAACAATGATTATATGTTAATTAAAAAATTTAAATCGTGTTTCCACGGCAATGCAAAGACGATCAGCTTATTTATACATACTCACTTTGGCAGTGGCCGTTGTAGGCGACCGCGAGTTCGTGACTACCCTTCTTGCAAGCTCGCTTTTTGAGTCTGCACAGGCTCTTGTAACTCTTGCCGTCCGTGCCGCAGACCGGTCCACCACCATGCGGTGCTTTACACTCCGGACTGCACACGCACCTCGGTCTTCCTCTGCGTACCACGCACTTTTTTCCCTCCTCGCACCTCACCTCGGCGCAGCTCTCTGTCGAGTGAAATGCAATTCGTAGCCGCGCGGCGGGTTGACGACGGACGTGGCGGGATTCACCGGTTATCGTTACGTTTTTTAGCGTTCGGAAACGGTACGTAATAGCTTATCGCTCACCTCGGCAAGGACGACACTGCACACCGCCGCCGAGCACTCTCCAGAAGAAGAGACTTCCGCTGTCCAGGTCCTCGTCGGAATAAGCAGTCGCCGCCGCTGCGTTCGACGCGCAGCAGTTTTCCTTCGTGACACCTTGCGACAGCAGTTCCTTGCAACGGCCGTTACTGATAGACGACCAGCATATACCACCTGGCACAGATTGATCCACATGAATTACATGAATTACCCGCATGACTTACAACGCAGGATTTCCTTTCGATCAAATAGCAGAACGAACGCGCGGCATTATAAATGTAATCAACGAAATATGCGGTTCGCGTGCTGTAATTCTAGAACAGTTAAACCGAACGTGGTACCCCCACGCTTTTAACTATTCCTCGGGAATAATATTAATAATGCTGAAGCTTGGATCACTTCCAAGTTTATGTTGCTGAACTAGCCGAGCATGTGCTAGCGCTGCTCGATGATTCATGCGCGATCACACGATATGTTCATAGTTTTGCAATCGGTCGGTTGTGCAAAGCCACGATTTAAGATCTTAGCTTGTACGTATAATTATAATTCGTGTAGTTTTCCACGTTAAAATTGAGCATTTTATTTTCTTTCCTTCTATCTTTTTTTTTTTTTTTTCTTTTTTTTCTTTTTATCTTTACGAAATAGCTTTACTCTCCGTCAATAAATTTTCCGCGCCGTCGGTTCTGCGATACGATTAACTAGTCATTATTACAGTTTATCATTCGTAATTATCAACGATCTGCAATTACTGCATCGAGCTGTGCTCGCGCGTTTGTCGCTAAGAACGGAAGAGGCGGCGAAACTATTATCATTGTCTCGTTATGGGGTGAAAAGGAAAGTCTGGCAAACGTAAAAACATTAATATCTGGATTCGATATGGCGCGACGGGATGAGATATGAAGAAAAGAGGAGAAGAAAGAAAGTGGGAGGAAAGAAAGAAAAAGAAAAAAAAAAGAAAAAAAGGGAAAAGAAAAGAAAAGGAAAGAAGATGATGAGAGAGAAAAAAGAGAAAGGTGAAAAAAGAAGGAAGAAGCTGGTGGAAGAGGGACGCACGGAGGATGGAGGGCAAGGGCGAGAGCAGGGAAAAAGAGGAGAGGAGAGAAGAGAAAAGGGGGAGGAATGAAGAGAGGAATGAAGAGAGGAGAGCGAAGAGAAGGGAGAACCATGGTGCAATGCCGAACGGCACGGTTTGGCGTGTCTAGACCGCGACGTAGCCACCGTTTGGCCCAGTTACGCCTTTCTTCCTCGTCTCTACTCATTCTTCAAATCCCCATTCCTTCCTCGCCGAGTTTCCTCGCTTTTTACTTTTCGAGCCGCAAAACGCTGGGCACCGCCAAAAATATTCGAACGATATTTCCTGAGGCCAAGGTCTCGGGTATTACCTTCGTCGGCGTAATCCAGCTCGATTGTCTTTCATGCGAGCGTTGAAAAAAAAAATCCATACGCGCGAATAAAGTATTAATTGACTTCGTTACTCGGAACGGTACGCTTCGCATTTTTTTTCAACCTCTGTTAACGATACGCGAGACGATTTAAGGATATTACAAAAATCTTCAGTCTATTTTGCTAAATCGGCTATACGTGTTTATCACGACGATGGCGATAAAAGAAAGAAAGAAAAAGGAAAAAAAATTATTGTAAATCTGTTTGTAGTATGTAATGAATATGCAAATGCGCAATCCCTTCTCGCTTGTTTATGAATCTCGTACACAAACTTTAATCGTCTTGGGCTGTTCCGGTATATACTGACAAAACAACACGGGATGTCGCGAGATCGTGCGGCAGCAGGTGGTAAAAAGATCGGTGCTTGCTGAAGCAAGCGCTGGGCAGGTATTCGCGACGTGCCGTAGGGGAGACGAGTTCTTGCCCGGACAAGACGGGCACGCGGTTAGTTATCAAGGCTCAGAGATTGTCCCCACGTACACGGCAACTCGACCGGTTGACCAAAACCACAAGATTCCCCTTTTTGTTCGTCTCTTTCTCTTCTTCCGATCCTACTATTTCCGATCCTCTCGCGTTCTCTAGCAATCCCGAAACGTCTATTCTAGGAAAAAAATATGTCAACCATGACGTCATGGTCTCAGGCACACGCATACATACGGGCGAACATTTTGACTTGTTCGACTATAAAAATCATCATCGACGGGAGAAAGTACGATGAATAAAGATTATTATTTTCAATATCTCTCATTTATGCGGTTCTAAAAATTTATTTATTAGAACGAGAGACTCCACGCTTAGAGTGGACCTCAGTTATGCTTTTTGATTTAGTTTTATTGTTCAAAGGTGTAGAGTTTCCTTCCCCCCCGACTTGACGTCGTAAAATTTTGCGTTGTGTTTAATTATCGAGCTACAAAATAAATTTTTCGAACAGGAGCGCTCCTCGTTTCGTCGTCCGGCTACGATCTCGCTCTATCGCCGCCTCAATTGACTTTGAGACTTGTGACTTGAATTATGTATAGGCTTTGCGTCGAATGAAGCGAATTAGTATGTCACGGGTGCCTTCTTGCATGACAATGTCTTTGAGATTTTCAAATATTATTAACTTTCTTCGCGTTGAATATGAAAGCCAAGTCGCACGAGCGCGCGTGCACGCACGAATAACTCAAGTGTTTTATCGTGGGCTCACCATCTCTCAAGACCGCTGCGCCTTCGGTCATGCTCGTCTCGAACTGTTTTTACCATACTCTACCCATGCGAACGGATACGGATCCGAGGTGCTAATCCGATGCATCTATACACGCCCAACTAATAGAACCAGTTTTATACGCACTGAAAACTAGCGTATATTTTCGAAAAATACTGCTCCCTTTCCTCTTTTCCACGCGGTATTCGTACCGATTTAACGTTATCTTCTCCTCGCCCGAGCCCAAACATATCGGCATGCCTAAGACTTATATAATGCCTCATGTCTTTGCACTTTCAGCTTTATCTCAAGGCGCTCTTTAATTACGTCGCAGCGCGGCATTTATCTAATATTAGATTCGGTAGGACTGGAGACGGAATACTTTGTCTAAAAAAAAGAGTGTATCTCTTTTAAATTTAATCTCCGTGCGTATAACTTTTTTTTTTTCTTTTCTCTTTCTTTCCGCGGCGCGTTAAAAATTTTTCTATCGCTTCTCAGTGAGAGGAGCTGCGGGCGCGGCGCAAGCTGATCTCCAAAAAAGAAAAGAAAAAAAAAAAAAAATTCGCAGTAGTTCTCAAAATGCAATTTCTTTATTTATCACGTGCGGGCCCTTCCTTCCTCCTTCACGTCCTTCACGGGACCCACAAAGTCTCCCGTCCCCGTCCTTCTTTCACTCGGTGGCATCGTCCGCACGTCTAGAGGCTGAAGCGCCTCTCGTTGATGCGGAGCACTGACCCGCAAACTGGTTCCTCCATTACACCAGGCTTTCTTCCCCCTTCCCCTTTTCTCTCACTTCATCTTTTCTTCTTTCTCTCTGTCTCCTCGCTTCGTATACCCTTCCCCTCTCCCCCCTCCCCTCTTTATTTCTTCTTCCTTTTCTCTTTCATGCGTGTGCGCGCGAGCGCGTGCATGCATGCATGCATGCATCTCTTCCCTCCCCCCCTCCCTCCCTCTCTCTTTCTCTCTCTCTCTCTCTTTCTCTCTCTCTCGCTTTCCTTACGTTTCAACGTGTCCCTTTTACTTAGCTTCTCCGCATCCATATCAGACTCGGCAAAGCTTCCTCCCTTCCTCTGCGGAACGATCGGTCTCCAAGAGTCAAAGATTCGGCAAGAGAGAGCGCTAAAACGGACGGCGCTGTATCGCCTGTAGTTTGTATCCGCGTCTTTAATCAGCTAGGCCTTATTATTCCTCGCCATCTCCTCTCCGACGCTCGCTAAACCGCTTCTACGCGACTTACTCGCGTCGATCGTCCCCACCGAGATCAAATTGCGAAGTAACGTAATTCACCCGGTAAAAAAGTGAGCTAGCAGTTGTTTACGGTATGTCGAATTAAAACCAGCTCGTGCCGTGTGCCCGATGAACCGATCTGTGCCTTCGAGTACCGAAGGGAAAAAAAAAAAAGCACGCTTCATTTGCAATCCGCATGCGTCTTCATCCCGCGGTCTATGCACATTCCGCGAATGCTTTTCTAAAATTATCGGCGCGAGTGTCAAGGAAGTTTTAAAGCTTCGCCGAGTCTGCGTTTTCGGTCACCCGTGCCCGCGATTTCAAGCGTCATCGTCGGCACAAGCGTCGATTTAATCGTCAGATTGATTCGCGCTTTATCACCTATTCGAAAGACGGTCGATCGCTCCGTACAATTCTACAAATATTCAGCGTTGTCTTTAAGACTAATCGCACCTGATCATTAAGATCGTCTCGTCGCCGATCAACGTTCCGGCTAAAACGTCGGATCGAACGCGCGTTTAATTACACGCGAGGAAACAAACGCGATAAATTATGCTTTCGCCGAGATGCCTTCGATAAACGCTTTACGGCGATATTAAATTCGGGAGGAAAGGAGATCGCGGACAGAACGACGGAGATCGTCGTTGCAGAAAATCGAATCGTCATTCGCGTTGCCTTTCACGTGTAATTCTTCATTGCTGATTATTAACAAATAAAATGAGAAGCAAAAAAAAAAGTATTTCGCCGTTTCGCTTTTGCTGGGATCCGCGAATCGTCCGCCGCGTCGCAAAAGCGCTAAATTGACGAACGGCTAGCCCGCAACGGCAAATTGCGTTGTTGAAAATTATAGCTTAGTGAAATCAGAAATTACAAATTGCACACCAAGATCTTACAATGTTACAAATTGCTCGTGATAAAGACAGCCTTCATCGTACAAAGAGGAACCCAGTGTCTAATGACATATGTAGCTTATCGAAAGAAACTTTATTTTAATATCATCACGAAGTAGAATATCGCTCCAGCCAATTTTATATTAAATTAAATTAGATTAAATTAAATTAAATTAAATTATGGTAATACTTAAAGTGCGTTTTTCAAAGTGAAAATATTGACTCAATTTAAATGATAAATTAGAGGATAAATTCTTATTAGATAAAATTTCTTTATTATTAATGTAATCATTATCGTGTTAACTTTTTTCTTCTTTTCTTTTCTTTTTTTTTTTTAATTTAATACTGACATACTTATACGAGAGAAAGGGAGAAATAAAGTGACGGGGAAAGAAAGAGAGAAGCGAAGGTAGAAAGAGACATAGAGAGCAATTTGTACATTGGACTACAGGAAAATCGTTAAACCGATAGGGCGAAGTTTCATTTTCCAACCTCGTTTAGAAGAAATAATTAGCAATGAAAGTTCGCGCGGGAATTAAGTACATTAGGCTGTCGAGCAACGATGTTGAGCGATTATTGCATCATTATTTCTCGCAAGATTTATAACAGAGTAACGTTCGAACGAAGGCTAATTTTTTTTTTCTCTCTCTTTTCTTATCATCGATTTGTCGCGACGCGAGGATAGAGTCGACATAAATACCGCCAGGAAAAACCACTTACCCGCCGTTGAATGGATCTGGAGCAGTAATCCGATTAGCGATACCAAGAGGAAGGTTCTATATGGGGATACCGTGATATCCTGCCGCAAGGCCGTCATCTCAGGCGGCCCGCGCCAGGTGCTCTCCCGACGTGCCGCTATCCCTGCGGTGAATCTCACCTCGGCTTTCTCAACTTCCGCCTTCGTTCCCGCCAGGTCTGCAACGTGCCGACTTCGTGTTTCACATTTCATCTGCTTGCGCCGGCTCTTGCTCAGTTCGGAACCTTTGTTTTCATCGTGCGAAAATCGTGGCGGTGGATCGTGAGCTACGTGCCGATATCGATTCACTGTGCTCCCTGACAGAACGAAATTTGCATCACAGATTCGGCTTTCTACAATACATATACATACGTCGCGGGCATACTCTTTTCGAAGCGCATCTCCGCGTACGCGGCACGGCTCACGAGCGTTTTCGGAGTGGAAGTTTTATCCCTTTTGCATCGAGCTAAGGCGGCATGGTTAAACGAGGGAATTTAATTTTCGCTTCACCGTGGTCACTGCATTTTTTACGCCCGCTGCACGTGTTCTACCGTGGACATACACAAGTTATCGTCGTTACTGGGAAATTTACTTTTTTATTTTATTTTAATATTTTTTTTTTTAACGAACGGTGCCTGTTTATGGAAGTTAAAGTAAATTATATGTATTACGGTATATATATATATATATTTTTTTTTTTTTTTGCGGGTAATTTGTGAGTAAAAGTTCCTCGCAAATTAATATTACCACGACGTTACTCAATTTTCTACGGTTTTTCTCTTCATTTTTTTTCTAGATCGCTTGATAAAAATTAATAACTTTTAATAGCCGTTTAAATTTTCTATACCGCCTAGCACTAAAATATCACATATATATTGCGTTTTTATCTGAACGTTTATAGTTTTGCCTGTGTATTAATCGGCACGTTTCCTTTCTCTCTTCATTTAACAGTCACAATGAAAAACGTTACGGAACTTCGTCATCTCGCAAATTTTTTTCATTACTCAAACGTCTTATCTTTCGTGTGCAAATAATAGAAATGAGGTTTCCCAACGGTTTTCCCTCAGTGTTGAATCCTGTTGAGCCGCGTAATCTTGCAAAGACTTGCACGCGATTCTTAAATCGCGTTCACGTATTACGACGAGTGTGAGACGCGAAAATGGATCGATTCAAACACCTGTGGATGGTTCGAAAGTTTCGCGTAAAGTGTAATGGCAGTATCGTTTTATATCTGCCCCGTCGGGCCGGGACGCCCCGCGAATATTTATATCCTCGTTTGATCAATCGATTGTAGCACGACACTTTTGCGAAGCCACCAATCGCGAGTTACCGCGACACGTGGTGTACGCGCAATTTAACGAAACGCAATTGCACATCGCACAAGCAACGACTTTTCAAGGATCCCCCCGTGTTACCCGACAAACACATGGTACAACCAACTTCCGCGGCGTCTTTCACGCCTCGTATTTTTCAAGCGATCGGATCCCGCAAAAATTTTTCCCAAACCGGATACACAACGGACCGTAACCCGAGCGCGATTTACCTCAGCATTCTCGACGTGGATAGATGCCGTTTCTTATCTATTTCACGATTATCGATGCAGGCCGCACTCGTTAGATTCACGACATCGCGATGTCGATCCTCTAGGAGTCCCGTCTCGCGGGCGCGGAACGCGCAGATTTTAAGTCCCTCGTAACTAAGCGCGCGAAAGACTGCCCAGGCAAATTAAGAGGAGCAGTCGACCCAAGTTGGTAGTCAGCGGCAACAGCACAAGGCGAAACGTTTCGCCGTATGCCGAGCGGAGGTCTGCAAAAGCAGCCTGCACACGCGGTCCGCGCTGTGTTGTATCTCGTCCCCACTTCGCTTCTTTGAACGCGCGATTGGGACGGTGACGACGGTGGTAGCGGTGGCGGTGGCGGTGGCCGATGGTGGTGGCGGTGGTGGTGGTTATGGCGGTGACGGCGATGGTGACGGCGACGGTAACGGTGACGGTGACGGTGACGACGGCGACGGCGATGACGACGACGATGACGGCGACGGCGATAATGACGGCGACGGGGAACGGGAATAAGAGCGAGAATGACGGCGGTGGGAGGGACGGCGATGGTACTGGCCATGGCCGTGGTGGTGGCGATCGCGATTGCAGCGATTATTTATCTGTATGCGCCATGGCCCCTCGGTATGCATGCCCCGCACATTTTTTTTTTTTTTTTTCCTCTCTTCCCACCGGTGGGCTTCTCCCTCCCTCCCACCCCTTTACTTCCCTCTTTTCTTCTTTTTCATTATTCTCTTCTTATCATTATTCTACTTCTCGTTTACCGTGCTATTTACATTCCTCTTTTCGCATCTGCGCGCGCTCCTCGCTCTTCCGTTCTCCCTACAGGATGCGGAATCTGCTTACGTCGTTCCGTAGCCGGTTACGGGCTTTTGTCCTTTTGCGTTCGTTCCGCGGAAGTTATTAAACAAAAAAAAAAAGAAGAAAAAAAAATGAATAAAAAAGAAACAGAAAAAATTTGGAGACAAGCACTCGGTAGTACCTTGCTCGTTTTTTTTTTTTTTTTGGGGGTATTTTAAGCTTTCCAATTAATTACATTTGAAGCGCATCGAAGTAAATTATTTTTAATAATTGACTTTTGAGAGGAAAGATAAACGCGTTATGTTTTGATGGTAAGGGCCGACGACGATTGGTGGACGTACCACTGGCCTATATCTTTTTTATATATATCTCACGACTTGGTGCGGGTCGGTTTGGTGCGCGACCTCCGACAAAGCCTCCCGGAGCACATGGCGATACCGAATCTGCTACTATACATATACTATGTACTCTTTGAGATACACCTCGTTTACACAACTACCGCTAAGTTGCCCCACTGTAGATACTGCGTAGAGAAACGGACGAATAAAAGACAATTACATCCTCTTTAATGTGTCGCAACGTGCCTCTCCTATTTTTTTTTATTTTTTTTTTTAATTATTTTAATTTTATTATTTTATAATTCTTCCTCTCACGTTGATCGAAAAGCGCGACCTCGAACGAGTGCGCACAGATCCGACTTAATCGCAAGTTTATTACGTTCTTTACATTTGCATAACTGCAAGAGGAAAAAAAAAAAAAAAAAAAAAATATGATATAACCCGACCGCAAGGATTAAAACGAGAAGAAAGGACCCGAGCAACAATCGCAAAACTCGCGTACATATATTATATCATATTCATAGAGTTTCGTACTGCCTACGAGAAAGAACGTTGAATATGTTCATTTTTGTGTGCGAGGTCCGTGTGCCTTTTAGACATCTGCTTACGTCTAGGTCAATAGATTGAGATTATAGTATATTACCGGGACAATCGGAAGCCGCAAAAGGTGACGCCGATTGTGAAACGAAACCGCAAACAACGCGTTATAATTTTCGGAATAGACACGCCGGGCGAAAGCGTATCAATAGTTCGTTTTCATCCCCGGGCGTGCATGTCGAAAAAGCTTGTAAATTTTTTAGCAAGCACGTCCCGTCCTGGTCCTAGTCTTCCATATTTTTTTTTTCTTTCTTTCTTTTTTTTCTTTTTTTTTTTCTTTTTCTCTCCTCGCGATGAGTAGTCTTTTCGTTGGAAGCAGCATCGCGCCGTGCAAAGGTAACCATTCGCTAACTGCGGTCGGCAAGCGAAGCGAGACTGAATATATCGTTGTTTTGCCATGTCTGCCGACAGTCTAGACTCGCAGACTCCTCGAATCCGGCCATTCGACGTCACCGAATGGAGCGGACTTTCAGAGACGGCGTGAAATTCGCAAAACACCAACCGGGAACGTCGTGTTTTGCTATCGGGCGGGCAGGTAGACGGATTCGAGCCGGTCATTTTTGCCCGGCTACCCCGCCAGTCGATAAATTCGGTCTTGCTTTACGCAAGATTACATGCGCACTCAACGTTTATTATATAACGCACGGCCGATTCCTGACGGCGTGCGTGTACACGCGGGTGGAATTACGCACGGAGTTATGTCAACGGGGAGGCCTCTTTCAGTCCTCGCCGGGGGAAATTTATTATTTCGCGCTCGCATGTGCGAGGAGAGGTGGCCTCTGCACCCGACGGATTCATTTTCGCGCGAGATTTTGCTCAACGCGAGAAAGCGGCTGAAAACGTGACGAGCGCGAGGAGGGGAAAACGTCGGAAGACACACCGTCGGGGATCCATCTCGCCCGCGGACGGGATACGTAACTTTCCGTCTGCATCTGCGATAATATACCTAACTACTTCACCGCCGCGTCTTAGACACACTTTCCGAGCGGCTCCAAAACCGCCGGGTTACGGCCTCGTACTCGCGTTTTCCATCAATTGTTCTTGCCGCCACATTCAAACGTCCTCTACACTCCGTAATTCCTACCTCTTTGACTCTTATAATTCTCGTTACGTACTTTTTATTTGTTACCGGCTTTTCATCTCTTTATTTCTTCTCCTGTTCTCCGGCGTTTATTTTCCTTTCAAGGCGGGGGCAAGAGCCCGTAAGCCACCCGGTGCGTATTCTTCTAACGTTGCACGCCGCGAAATCTTTAAGCTCGTCTACGAGCGGAGACGTCGGCAGCGCGAAATAAAATAGAACTTTTTTTTTTTCGACGAAAAAGGGACTTTTTTTCTTTTGCTTGTCCTTATCGCGCGTCTCGCATGCTTATTTGCGTATCATTTCTGCAGAGGCTGCGGCCTATTGTTAGACGCTGTGTTACTTTGGCGTAGATGCGCATGATTGTGGTCAGATATTACCCACCATTGACAATGGTACTTGCATAAGCTATGGGTGCTTGGCCGAAGAGGGCGAGAGACGAACGGAGAAATGGGCCCTCTCGGCTCGGAGATCCTGAATGGTAATGATTATAGCAAATTGCTCTTGCTTGGCTTGGGGTGCCTAATAGCCACTCAGTGGGGTTGTTGAAACTGCTCGCCCCTTCGTTCAACCTTTGATGCCCCCGACCGCGAGTCAACCCTTCAAAACTTGATTGTTTCTACCCTGTTCCGCAGCGCGTACCGTTCCCTGAAATTCGTTCTCCTTGGATGTTCTCGATACGTCTTATCGACGTACACATTTTTCTTCCCATAATGCGCCCGGGGGCGGGTCCCTCTCTAATTTGTTCCTCCTTCTTTCTTTTTTTTTCTTATTTGTCATGTATTACGAATTTAGACGCGATGTGACGTAATTACAAAAATCGTTTTCGTTTCTGTGTAATTTACAGTATCGGAAAGTGATTCTGTATCTTCGACGTTTTACTCGTAACTATTTTTTTTCTTCACGGAAACGCGTTTAATTTTTTTTTTTTTTTTAATTTTATCCGCGTTTAAAGCTACGTGCGATTATTGGGAAAGAGATGTAAAATGTTTATGACGGGTTTTAATTGGAAGAAGTACGACGACACGGGCGGAAAGCGCACAACGCGCCGTCGTCGCGTCGTCGTAGTATCAAAGGATGAGCAAGCGAAGGAAAGGAGGAAAGGCGAGTTAGGCATGGAGAGCGAGGCATATGGATCGTGTTTCAATGGACATTGAGATATTAAACATCGAGAGCGAGGTATGTGGATCGTGTTTCAATCGACATCGAGATGCCGTCGGCGGAGAGAGTTACCGTTAAGGAATCGATAACGTTACACTTACGTGCAGGCCGAGACACGTGCTTCGGTCCGTGCACCGATAACTGCGCGAGTTAAACAGAAATTGTACGACGATCGAATAACGATCTCGGCGATCGACGTACATTAGAAGTCTTCGCGGGACGGTGCCTTTCGTACGTCGGCGAAGGAAAGAAGGAGAGAAATAACGCGGAAAGCGGCTGGAAAACGGAAGGGTAAAGAATACAGGGTGGAGAAGCACGCGCCTCTCGCTTTCTTGCACGTGTTACTGAAATGCAGAACTAGAGTAGCAACCCAATTAGTCAAGAATAAAAGGCTGAATGTAAGAGAGACGAGGTTGTAACGTGTCTTTTTCGAAAAAGAAAGAGCGGAAGAGATAAAGAAAAGAGAGATGAGGAAGAGAGAAAGAGAGAGGGAGAGAAAAGAGAGAGACCGCGGTAAACATGCTACATAACTCGCTTTCGCAACACTGTGTGCACGGCGTTACATCGACGATGACGACAGGCGATGGTCGCGTATAAGTACGTACAGTACAGCATGTATGATCGTGCGTATGCGGGATTACATACGGAGCGATGTGCCGCATTTATGTAGCCCCGTCTAGACGGCCGTCAGACGTATTATTGGGTTCACGTAACTCTGCGCTACATAGCTATCGTATTACCTATGTTATGCGTGCTGCTCGCGCGCGCTCGCGTATGTACATGTGCCGCGAGTCCTGGCGCGGTAGCCGCATACGTGACGCTCACACCCTCACACACGCCCAGTGATTTTAGCTTCAACTGACGTAACTGTCGCTAATTACGCGATCTATTCTATAAATCGATTTGACGCGCCGCTTTCAATTGCCACACGTGTAAGTTATATATATATATATATAAATTATATGTGTGCATAAAAGAACATTCGCGCCTTTGCTGGTGTGTGTGCGCGCGCTGTAATCATTTCCTGATAACGGGGTCAGTCACCTGTACCATTTTCTTTGTTAATGTATCTCAAAAATTCTCACGATACTTCGAATGAGTATATATTACCGGCAATTAAATATTAAAATTAATTTGGCATATTAAATATCGCGGATATATTTGTTCCCCCTTTAAATGAAATCAACGTACGTGACAACGTATTCATTTACGTTTACGCTTCGTGTAAAACCTCCGCGTTCGAGTCTGCGATTAAAATAAGGTCGGGCCCGTGCCCGCCGCGTGATCTTTTCATTTTTAATTTTGCCAGTTTCTTTACGGTTATTTGCGACGCCCTATGTCATCTTTTCATCCTACTCTTTTGTTCTATTTTTCGTGTCCTACCTATGCGATATTCTCGTTTCTGACGAGTCACAAGTGCTCGTATCAAAGAATGTGACTCGTTTTCTCGGAACTCATCTCCTTCAACGGCGCAAATCTATTTATAAAAGCTTGGAGCTCGTAATGTGCTAAATGAACAGGTTATTCGCACATTACGAACAACATATATACATATATATATATTTGTTTAAAAAATTATTGCAGGAAAAAAAATGCAGAATCGATCAATGTTAACGTGGAACGAATATTTAAATTAATTTTATTTTTAACGCATTGCAAATATATATCTATATATTTATATGCGTGTGTAATAATTACCCGTGGTACTTAAGCCATACCTTGCGACAGTATTAATGTTTATAATATCGATCTTATCTCGCGTGGATCTTATATCATACATGTTTTGTCTCTTGACAAATTACTGAGACATAACTAACTGACATTTGATTTGGATCGCTCGGGATATTAATACGATCGCGATCGAGCTCTCGTGTGTCCGATGCGACAGTGATTTCCTGAACGAAAAAAATCACATTCGATACAAAGAGACGGCTCAGGCGGCGGCGGCGACTTTTTGCCGCGGCCAAAACGTGGACAACGGTCTGACGAGGAGCATTGCCGTTCAAGTTTGAATAAGATATGGGTCAGGGTGATGGAACACAGACTAGTCTACGAAACGGGGAAAAATTATTTGTTACGAATCGAACAAGCCCTCTCATGGATCAACGATCTCGGAGGAATATTTCTTCGCGCGTTGCATAAATCAGACGTTCGTGCAATATATTCACTTTGATATCGTCGCGTTGTACCTTCAATGATAACGGCACCATTTCGAGGTAGTCCAACGTCCAGATATTTTTTTCTTTCTTTCTTTCTTTCTTTTTTTTTATTGCGTACTGAGAGAAGCCGTCAGGTGTACTCGCATCGTGTTTCATATAATATCATCGCGACAAAACATTTATTCTTCGATTGTTAATTAACGCGAGCACATAGCCCACGCACGCTCTTTGATAATATAGACACGTGCGGGAGATAGGGGGCAGAAGGGGGAGGGGGAAGGGGTGTACTGCAAAGCGTATCCTGCACTGTCTACTGGCTGCTACTTCATGCGTGCGTCCGCATTCCTAGCCCCTACAATTACAAACCGCGTAAAGGTACACACGTATGCACATACGCGTACGAGTGTACACGTTTGTCTATTAGAACGCGCACGGTGGACAAATGCTAACAACGGCCACGGATTATTACCCAGCCAGAACCAAAACCTTTGTTGTTTCCGTCGGCGCAATACCCGACATCCGGCCTGCCGATCAAACGCAGTATTATTTTCATCATTAAAGGCTTTTGGAATCTAAAACGATATTTTTTTTTTCCTCTGTTTTTCTTCTCTCTTTTTTTTTCTTTATTTTTTTTTTTTTTTGGTCGACGTTAACCTCGACCGCATAAATCCCTGGGTTCGACGTGGATTTTAAACCCGACAGTTTTATTATGCGTCGATTACGTTATCGTAAGTGGAACGTAATAGTTTTAATGATGTCAGCGATTCTTCCTCTCACGATTTATATTTTTTATTATTTTTAATTTTATGTTAAACTTCCTCGTTTTATTTCTTTTTTTTTTTAATCACGATTTGATCTTAGAAATAAATTATTATATTATTATTATCACGACGCGCATAATTGTTTGAGAAAGTATTTTTTTTTTTTTTGCGAGAAGTCTGAAAATTAATGCGTAACGTTGTGCACGTGCACGAAGAAGGGAAGATACTGGAGGAGTATCGGAAGTTTTTATGAAAGGCACGAACGATAGATTTTACAACGCAATTCGAAACGTAATATTACTACTTGCTAAACGCATATGGTAGCCGCATTATTGCACTTGCAGGTCGTAGAAATACGTTTCATTATTGATCTCATTACACGTATGAAATTATATATCTGGTCATCAGTTTTCTCTTTCGCCCACGTACACGCGATCAACTACATATTATTAAGATATTTATAATCGAGCGTTGTTATAATTATTATGACTAATCTGTCCGGTTTAATTAATATACATATACATATATATATTTTTTTTACCCTGTAAAATTTTTTTCACCCTGTAAAAAAAATATTATATACATAATACTTTCGTTACATTACATGTACGATGCGTGGACGGACGTAAGCAATACGTAACAGGCAAAGAAATGCATGATGCATGAAAAACAGAGTCGATCGATTGTCAAATGGATAGGTCGTTTCGGGAAAATATGGGGAAAAATGAGAACGGTCAGATTCCAAGTTGATTCTCTTCTATCTTTACCTCTTTCAGCGTCAGTAGAGAAATGCATCAAGGCCAGACGAGGCTTGTCCACTAATCCACTAGACTAGAGAGAGCCAAAAAATGGCTGACAGGCAACAAACGAGAGCCATTTGTTAGCACCGATTTGCTCTGACGTTACCGTTGTCTAGACACTCAATGTCCAGATCCGCTGCGATTCTCTTCCACTGCGCCTAGTGTGCGAGATACGTTTTGTGCGTAAGCTCCTCGTTTTTACATTTCGCCCGTATTTACGTAAGAAGCGCTCTAGAAACGTCTTGAAAATAACTCATTACACATTATTAATTTTAACATAAAGAAAAAAAAAAAAAAATAGAAAGAAAGAAGAAAAAATTTGTTTTATTCTCACCTTGGGAGGAACTCTCGCCGATTTTTTTTTTTTTTACGTACAACAATTAAACCCGTGATACAGTTTAAGACTTTCTTTCGAGGCTGCTCGATTCCTTTTGTTCCTGCCACGCTGTGGTCCGACATTTTACAAGCCCTATAAAATTCGCGTACGGCCCGGAATGGAAAAAATAGTGTAGTGCCGAGGCTGAATCCGCGAACGGGCACTATTAGCTTCAGGTATACCAAATTCAGATGCATAAAACTGACTTTTTATCGCGGTGGACGGAAAAGGGACTGGACTTGAGCCAGTGATATTTTCGTGAGGTTCTTAAACGCGGCATAACATAATATTCGATTTCTCTTCGAATATTTAATTAACCATTGCTCTATCATTATTTTGCATACAAACGCGACGAATCGTGGTTTGAAATAAAAAATATTCCCGGGAGAAAATACGCTCGGCGACTGCCGATATCGAACGAAGAAGCTTGAGCAACGATCGTTTAGGAAAGAAATTGCGAATCTTTTTATTTGTGTAAGTTATTAGTGAAACAAACACGCGTTATAAATGTCAGATGAGTACGTAATCGTACATACCTTCCCCACCGTGCGCACACACAGACACATAAACATTTATATATATATACATATATATAAACAATTTTTATATAATAAATATATTTGTCGTAAAGATTTAATTTAAACCAATCGTCAAGTAAATTAATTAAAAAAAATTTTCTCCCACAAATATGTATAGAGATAGAAAAATAACTACGATAATTAATAAAACTTGATCAAAGTCGATCAAATATTTTTTACACCATTCATATCGCATCGTGACTTTTTTTTTAATTCACTTTTCTAGATCCCAATATATTTCGCGCTTCAAAAATTTTCGATATTTATTAATCGAATTTAAAAGTAATGAACAATGATCTTTATCTTCTCAATTCAATAAATTAAAATAATTTGTTGAATTGAAGAAATTAGGTTTCTAATATAGTACATGTTTACGCGATTGTATAAAAATAGTTCGTTACCTCAGTTAATTAATCGCTCGTTAAAGTTACTCCACTATTTCTTTATAACGCTTTTGCGTTTTCCGCCAAACTGCCTGCTTTTTCTCCGTGTTGGAGTCTATCTTGATGTTAGGAACCTCCATTTCCTTCGATCCAAAGCCAACTTTATTATGATAGGCTATGATAGGCAGCTGTAACAGAAATGGAATAAAGATTTTTTTTAATTATTCATTAAATTTCTTGATAGTACATTTTCAAACGGTGTGTATGCCGCCATATTTTGTCACACATGAGTTAGCTACCCAGAAATTAATTTAAATATTACCTAAAATTATTTATTTAAATAGTAAAATCTTGTAATTGCTGAAAAAAAAAATAAAAAAATTACTCTCGCATTTATTTTAAGAATAATCTACTGTAAAGTTATATGCAATATGCACGAGAGAAAGAGAAGAGGGAAAAAGGATGTCTACAATGAATTATGTCGAAGAGGTGAACGGTGTAAAATATTCATAAAATAACGTCTGCGTATATATATCATCGTCGCATCGCTAAATTATTTTACCCAGTCGCAGTAATCTACGACCCAGATTTTGTAGATCCATTATAGAAAAGGGGAGTTAAGATAGTTCAACAATACCACGTTCATACAGGATTCAAAGCGTTGGAATTAAGATGAGAAATATAATTAACAGAGAACGATAATGCATTACGGTTTTTTCTCTCAGACTTATTGGCTTTTATGCAAATTGACAGGAGGAGGGGGAGGGGAAAAAAAGAAGTCTGACGTGTGAAAGCTTCTAAAATAAAATGCACTTAGAATTATTTGTCGCAAAGGGATGTGAATTATTTCGGCTGGACGATGCTTTATTGATACCGCGCAAATTGATGGATTTTTTACTCGGCGCGAAAGCTAAAACTGGATAAAGATGGAAAACAGTCATATGGGTCATATTGGCTGATTAAACGATATAACCAAGCGAAGACAAATGCACCGTGATTACCGGATTAGACTCGTACCGACAACGTCGCGACGTCTCTGCCTCTTTCTGCTTTTCTCTTTTAATTCATCGTTCAAACCCAGACACCTCTAACACGGTATCGCGTACGCTAAATCGTCGGAGTCGCACCGACGGCGTTATCAATATGTATCAACGTACGTAATTCACGCGACGAAGTGCAAAACTTTTGCGAGAAATCGACCGCGAGGACTGTCTGTCGGATTAATTAATTTATGGAAATACGCAAACGACGAGTCGAAACGATCAGCGGACCTTTGATCGCCGCTGTTCATACATACGAATGACTTTGCGCCCAGATAAGGGAGGGAATAAGCAACAATAACGCAGTTAATATAATTAGCGTTTAACGGAAGCTTTCGGTGTGACTAATAAAGGGAAGGAAATACTTAGGTCGCGCGTAAAACCCAGACAGCACCGCGATCGATCACGAGAACAAAGCCAATGCCGGCGTACAACATTAGGAATTCGCGGGTTCTCCGAGACGCGATGGTAGGGTGCCAGACGGTCTGCACCAGTTCGAAAGTTTGTCCTGGTTTACCCGTCTGGCACCGGGAAGCGATGTGGACGCACGTGCGCCGCACCTTGACAGCTTGAATATGGGTTCCCAGCATCCGTGCCGGACAGCGCGTATTGGGTTCGAAACTTTGCTCGTTTACAACGCTATGTGTCTGTACCAGTCGTCCGTCAATCACCACCATCGCCACCGCCGTCGTCTTCGTCTTCGCCTTCACCTTCACCACCACCTCTTGGCCCGTCCCCCCTTTTTCTTTTTTTTTTTTTAATTTTTTTTTTCCCTCTTCTCTTTTCCCCGTTTCCCTTTTTCCTCTGCTCCTCTGTCAATGTCATCGCCATCGAATATGCGGCGGAATGGACCGCGCGTCATATTGAGATTCAGCTTCAAGCTTCTTTTTCCTCCCTCACTGTCCTTAAATCTATCTCTCTCTTCCTCTCCTCCTTCTCGCGGAGAAAATTCCATTTTAAATCGTAAAAGACGTTTATAGGAATCATTTCCAGTACGGTGGCTTCGAAATAATTAGAAGTAATTTATCGAGTAAAAAAAGAGAAAGATAAAGATTAAAAATAAGATATTCTTGATCTAAAGAAGATATTTATCCTTGGCGCTATTTTAGGGATAAGCCATCCGCGAAGTCGTGGCTTGCATTTGCATTTCTACGAGGGTACACTTTTTCGCGGGTCGAGAATATTTAGTGTTACACAAATACGTTCAACATAAATATAAACGCAAACGCGAAGTGCATTATGAAGATTTATACTGATTGCATGTGCGTGCATGTGCTTTTACGTGTGTACACAGGCATTACACGTTTTAACCGCGCGCGAGCGGATCTCTTGTGATAATCCTGTGATGGATGTCTCTAGGTGGTCGGCAAGCTCTACCAGCCAGACTATTCGGTCTATATTGGCATGTTTACCCAGACAGAAGCCGTCTGGCGATGATAGGGCAACCGATGTCTCTCCGCTGGAGGCGATACGTGCAATTCGATTCGCTAATTAAAGAATACATACGAAGCGGCAATTAATAACATTAACATAAAAGCAGGCGAGTCGTCGCTCGGTAAGATCGTTTCATCGGCATTTTATCAAACGGGATACAGCTTGGATTAATCTACGCGTTACACTTCGACATCTCCGCCTTTAGATTATCCAGAAATCTAATAGTCATTAGGGAAACATTATGCGAGGCTGCAATTTTGATCGAGGGGAGAAAACGGAACGGGTAAAGGCTTAGAAAATTTAGCGTGCGATTAAAAAAAAAAGAGAAAGAAAAAAAAATAAAATAAAATGTATAATAAACGTGAAATTCGGATGCATTCTCTCCGTCGCGTTCGTGTCGCTCTGGATCGCGTCTAGATATATCCGATAACGCACGCTGTGTGCGATGCCGATGTTGACCGAGATGTATGCATCGAGCATCGCTGGCGCGCTGTAATTAATAAATCTCATTGTACATATTTGTATGTCGATGTCGGGCGATTATTTGACCAACGTTTGCGCCGCGCCGGGGCACACACATGCACCTCGTCTGGGCCGATCGACCGCCTCCGACTGAATTGTGCATTCCTTGCTAACTAACGTTACGAACGGCCGACATACAAACAATGTATACGTGTACGCGGCACGTGTGTACGGCAATAGCCGACTGTTAAGCCGGCGTGTGTGCGCCCACGTGCGTGTGCCTCGTATGTGCACGGAATTGTACACCCGCGTCTGCTTCTTCCTGGTTGAGTTCTGGTTAATTTCATTTCCTCCTTCCTTCTCTCTCCCTGTCTCTGTACGCGTACATATATAAATATCTCTCTCTCTTTCTCTCTGACCGCGAGAGAGAATTATTACCAATTTTCTACTGTCGCACGTAAAAAAAAGAAGAAAAAAAAAGAGAATAGATCTCACATCGATGATATAATTTTTTTCTTTTTTTTAACCTGATGGAATATTATTCAAGCTTCGGGTTTTTAAACTTTAAATACGCGCGCGCGCCTGACGCTTGCGAAATAAATTAATGATATACGAAAGTTAACGGGAATGGAGACAAGATAATTAAGAAAAAGTGACGTTAATTGATTCGTTATAGCATAGTCGATCGATAAATATACAGCAGCGATATTACATCGAATTTATTTGTGCTATCAGTCCCTCTCCCCCTCCACCTGTTGCCTCTCTTCCGCGTTATTGCAAAGATTTGTCTTTCCTGCTTTTAATTTTTCTTTTTAATTCTATTTTTTTCGAACTTTTCCTTTTTCCTCTTATTTAATTTTGCTTTATTTTTTCTTCTACTTTTTTCTAACCCTCCACCTTTTGAATATATTACAACCTTTCTACGTTACCTTAATTATTAGATTAATTTTTATTTATTCATTTTCGAAACGTGATATACGAAAAATATATATTAAAAAATTTAATGTAAAAATAAACAATGTATATCGAGCTTTTGGGTTTCTCTTTTATTTTTTCCTCCGAGGACTGCAAACGAATGTAATACGGGAATGGATGTAAATCGTAAAAGGAATCACCGAAGAGATGCGCTCGCACTTTATCCGTAAAATGGCTCACGGCAGTCGATATTCAAGGAAGTCTATAAAATGAAGTCGTTGCAGTTTCTAAATGCAGTCCACCATTACTTTGCGCGGTCCATACGTTCACCGTACAGCCGTCGCTTCCTTGTTCAACGGCAGCGTTTAAAATCTACCCGTACGAAATATCGCGGAATCTTTTTATCACATAAAAAAAAATATTTAAAAAAAATAATAATAATACGTTGCGTTTATCGTACGTTTAATATCGCCGGCCTTTAAAATATCTTCAAATTACGTTCGTCTTTTCTCAATACGTTCGATTTGATTCCCGTTATCGATTTTATCGGGACGTAGAAGTTGTCGCAGGCGTGTCAGGGAAACGTTACCGCGAATCCATAAGTACATTTTTACACTTTGCTCGTGCGAGAAGATAAAAAGAATTGTGACTCGCGGTGATCCTCGGGCGCGCGTGCAGAATGGAGCAGCGCCCGGTGAAGCACTCAGATAAATGAAACCGTGGAGATTTTAGTCGTTAAAGTATAGTATGGCTTTGCGTACGTAGACCACGACTTCGCGGCGGTTTTATACCTCGTGGTTTACTAGCGATCGTCGCTGGTGAACTTAACAATGTCTGGTTTACGGGCTCTCAACGAGGCGAGGCGCATCCTCTCGACGAGCGCTTTCCTTCCGCACTTCGTACTCGCGTATCTCTTTTCCGCTTCCACCGTTCGCGATACAGATTATATCATTGTAAAACGCACTCGAAGACGATGCAACTGCAATAGCGGTAAATAACGCGTAAGAAATAAAATAAGAACAAAGGAAGAAAAAAAAAAAAGAAAAGAAATTTATTGTAAAAAAGGAAACTGTTTGCACTTTTACAGCAAACGGATCCTTGGCGGGATAAGATCGGCGAACAATCGAAGGACGGGTTTCGAGACCCGTGCTTGGTTTACGAGCAAAAAGTGCAGGCGACTCTATATCTAGCGGAAATAACGGTTAGAGCGGCGGAAAAATTTGACAAAAAAAAAAAAAAAGGCGGATGGGGAGGAGACCTGCTGGGACAACAGGACGGGCAAATGGATAGCGAGGCGACAGCGAAGGCGACACCCAAGTACAGACGAGAGAAAATAACATGGTCTCCCCTTATCCCACCCTTTAATCCTTTTACGCGCCCGGTCTCGCTACCGCCGACCTGCGCCCCGGCGTATCCTGGTATATGCAATGGGGCATACGATGCGTCTAGACAAAATAATGATTTGGATTTCAATACATTTGCATTCATTACCCCGGGGCGCTACTCTTTCCCGCTCATGGACCGCGATCCGCGCGGTCTCTTCTTTCGCAATTTCGCATTTCGCAGAGCGACTCGTTATCATACGAATGCTCTCCTCGTACCGACAGCGCCCGTTTCATCGCCGTCGAAATGCGACACGACGGGCAACGGGACCAGGTCGGCACGATGCAGCGCGACTAAACAAGTAGGAGAGACTGACTAATGAACACGAGCATCCGTTCTTTTAATTTAATAATAAACTCTATGACTAATTTTTAATTAAATTCTTTTTTCGTAAAAAGTGTTTTTTTTTTTTTTAATTACAAGTGTTAAGAGATTTTGAGATGCTTTATGATTATTTATATGGTACGATAGTTGAAGAAGAAATTAATAATATAATAAAAGACTTACAGGCTCTGTTCTTCCTTCTCCACCATCCTTGCCCAAGGAGCAGCCTTCGGACCAACCCATCTTCGCAAGTAGCTTGAATCCTTTATTGTCTTTTGTTATCGATCTACGATTGAATAAATGTGCTTATTAGAAAACTTTATGCATTTACGTAAAACATATAAAACGATGTCTTTTAAAAGATAAGATACTTACGTGTCAAGGGAACTTTGTTGCGTCTTGGCGTAAGGATCGGAGGAACCAACGTTTTGTCGTCGTGCTTGCGCTCTATCTTGATAACCCGAAGCCAACTGACTGCTGGACACAACGTCATCTTTTTCAATTCCGAATTTATGTTTTAGACGACGCAACTCGTTTTTATGAAGCTTCGTCTTCGAGACTTTACTCTCGTTAAAACAAACGTTTTGTTGAATGAGGCCTGGCTCGCAATGACCGCACGTTTCATTTCCATCATGAATGTGACATAATAATTTCGTTCCGCCGACTTTAATAACTGACCCGTGCATTACTTCTTGAGGTTCGGACTCTTGTTTGGCCACCGACAATCTTTTGCCATTTATAAATGTACCATTTCTTGAACCCGAATCTATTACTTGATACTGCTTCTCAGTTTCGTTGTATACGAAACGTGCGTGATACTGTAAATATATGTATATTATTAGAAGAAAATAAAATTTTAACAAAAGATACGGTTTATAATTTTTTTTTTACCTCACTTACATACCTTACTAATATTTATATCCGGTATAAGCACCGAATGATCTCCTTCTCGACCCAGGGAACCTCCCGTACATGTCACGAGAAAAAGAGAGCCCAACTTCAACTCTGCCAAATCTGTTTCTTTAACAATAATTCTCATGCATGGCGGATAACTTTTCGCTAAATCTGAAATTAAAATAATTTTTCATAGAAACATAAAATTTAAAAAAACGTTAAACACAAATAACAAACCTTGTTCCTCATTGTCACTTTCGCTATTTGTAGACATGTCGGGAGCAATTTCGTCAAAAATTTCATTCTCACTTTCTGAACATTCACCCTCTTCAGGTTCTTTATTTTCAACATTTTCTTCGTCACTAATAAACTTTCGCTTTTTTATATCGTCCTGCAACAGATGGACACATATGCATGTTAAAAACGTAAGATAGTCTGAAGTTTATTTTGCATTTTAGTAATAATAAAAATTAAAACCATTAATTTATGTATTTTAATTAAAAGTAAAATTTGAATTTCTTATTAAATTATATATATATATATAATTACTTTATGTGTTTTTTCAACTCCTTGGTCTTCCTTCTTTTCGGAAGTTGGACATTGCACAGGAGCAGTCTTGTTCACACAGATTTGACTGTGAAATTGATAAGTATTACTAGTTTTATCATAATAATAATATGTTCCAGTGTTTCCATCGTAATATAAACCTTGCTCCTAAAATAATAATGATTCAAGATTAATATACATGTATATGCACAATATATATAACGAGTTATATATCTTATCATAAATTTATAGTATTCGTAAAGTGACATACCGTATCGTAATAATATCCGGTGTTATAATCGTAATACATTCCCGATGTCTGTTCATAAACAAAACCAGTCTGCAATACAGCAGATTCTGCAACCTGTTTTACTTGATCTACTATACTAAGTGATTTAACATCGCGATTAATATTCCAATCGTGCGACGACGATTTATTAAAATCCGCTAGATCTGTTTGTACTCCACAGTGAGATATATATGGTTTTGTACAGACCACATTTTGTTGTTTCTGCAAAATAAATAACATATTATATATAATAACAAATAAAAAAATTAAAAAATAGCGATTAACTGAATGTAAATACCTGTTCCTGGAGCTTCTTTCGTAGCTTATTAATTTTTTTGCGTTGCTTTTTAATGTGATCGCGCAGTTTATTTATTAATTTCAAGACATGAGGCAAACTATGCAGCTCTTCCGTATAATCTTCGAAATCCGACACAATTTCTCCTTCTTCGCTTTCACTGTGCATTTTATATTCGTTTATAATTTACCTGCTTAAAAAAATTAACAGCATTACGTTGTATAATTATTTAAAAAAATACGAAGTCACAGAAGATTAAAACATTCTACATAATTATCTCACTTAACCAAGTTAACCTAAACCAATCTAAAATTCTAGATCAGCGATCGCGTTTTAGCAAAAATTCAAATATTTCAATATCTTACGTTTTCTTTTTTTTTTTTTCTTGTATACGATTGTAATATCAAAGATTAATATTGTATATATTGCACGAACGATTAATCACAATTGTAACAAGAGTGCATCACGTATTACCAGAACAGAGATCTCGATAACAGACACTTTTCTTGTCGCCGAACTGAAAGACCACTCTCGCAGGGTAGGTCGGAAGACCTTAGGTCAGTTTTATCAGCTGGGGTTGGTTGCGGTAGTTTACAAATTTATCTCCTTCTTTCTAGTGCAACGAGTTCGGCCGAGAAAAACAATTGCCTCGTGGATTTCATCGATCGATTGGGCAGACGAGAGAGGGAGGATGTCGGAGTCGTCGGAACGTCGGAGGGGTCTTGTAACAGCTGTTCTAACCTAAAAGACAGTCGTACATGGAAGTCATCGATCATTTGTTTAATACAAATAACAGCTGAGAATAGTGAGTGGCGTTTAACTCTCTGGTGACGTATCTTAATTCTCACGTTACTTACATGTCATCGTCGAGCTTCCGCGGAGAAGCAGAATGGTAGAGGAGGGTATTAATCCCGCTGTCCCCAGGACAAAGGTAACGTTCAGATCACCAGCGCACAGGATTTCCCTGTCGTTCCAGATTTCACGTTAAATTTCCACTGCATTTTCCAGAGCAAGACAACTCGACCGCGTCCGGTGTACCTGTGGAATGTACTGGACGTGCAAAAGTGGCTGAGGCGGCATTGCAGTGATTATTACCAGCAATACTACGAAAAATTTTTAATGGCAAGTGGTCTCTTACCTTTTTCCGAATTTTGTCTCTCTCATTGTGTGTCTCCTTGCATTCACAAGTTGCATACGATGAAATATTTTTATTTAGTAGCATAAATAAATTTTTTTTAATTATATTATTTTAGCATGACATCACCGGCAAGACGTTGTTGAGGATAAATGAAAATAGTTTGCGGCGAATTGGTATTGATAACGAGCAGCATAGAACGTACATATGGAGAGAGATTATGAAACTGCACCTGAAAACAGATATGTTAGAGCTAAAAGATATTGAGCGACGCAGTAATATGAAGCTCGACTGAGTCACGTAAAATTCATACAGTTATATCCTTTTAATGTTATCCCTCTCTTTATAATATATTACGTGTATATATAATGTTTAATATACTGGATATTACAAAATGTGTGTTATTTATTTTTGCTACCTTCTTAAAGTTTCCTTTTACATTTAATACTTTTCTGCAAAGAATTATAATATTATATATTTTACATACGACTTACGTGATACTTCAGCACCTTTCGTTACTTTAAATATAATTTAAATATATATTTACACTACATTACGTACATTAATTAAAAAACATATTAATAATCAAATAAATGATATTTAATTCTCAATTACAATTAAATAAAATCGGTAATTTAATTTAAAAGTCAAGACGACAAATCCGTCAATCTCGGAGTTTCGCGGTGCCGAATGTCCGAAAACGCTCGAAAAGTATTAGAAGATTAGAACAAATTAATTGGTGGCAGAGTGTCGTTCCCGCTAATTCCGTGGCCACGCCTCTTTTATAATGGTTACCATCTGCCATCACCGTGGCCATCGAACAGAGAGAAGCTAGATATCTAACTTCTTTCTGATCGCCAATGGCAACGGTGGCGGTTCGTAGCAAATTTTCTCGAAATTAAAAAATCAAACCGCACATATACCCGATGGTAATAAAAATGGTAAAACCTTCGTTTTCCATTACCATTGGGCTTGTTCAACATCACATTTTGAATAATTAATATTAAAATGATATTAATAACGATCATATAATTAAGAATTAGTTATAATTTTTAAATTAAAATTTTTAGTGTAGAACAGCATCTCTTGGAGTGCACATAAAAATCGTACTTACGTTGGTACCCTTGGTGTTACATGATCTGGCATTGAGCACGCGCTGCAACACGCTCGTGGAGAGAACTTTTTGGTTATCTCTCTTACAAATGGCGATCTACGGTGAGACACGCCATGCCGTGTAGTCCGTAAATTTGATTTGCCTTGCTGTTTAAATAAACGTCGGAACGTTCGGCGTGCCGTGTCCGATTGAACGACTGGAGGAAGTGCGA
Organism: Cardiocondyla obscurior; assembly: GCF_019399895.1. Classification (NCBI taxonomy): domain Eukaryota; kingdom Metazoa; phylum Arthropoda; class Insecta; order Hymenoptera; family Formicidae; genus Cardiocondyla; species Cardiocondyla obscurior. The sequence goes on along the minus strand of NC_091879.1, from coordinate 4,227,472 downwards.
GTCTGGACGAGCAACGATCTCGATAATCTCGCGTGAACGAGCCGGTGACAATGGGTAATACGCTAGCTGCCTCCGCGCCTCCTCCGCCGCCTCCTCCGCCACCGGGTTCCGGGCTGATGCCGAATTTAGGTAAACCGGATCCGTCCACGAGTGTCTACGCGCCCACCGAGGAACCCAGCGTGATGGAGAATCCGGGCACCCTCGACGATATACACAAGAAGTGTAAAGGTAACCTCGGGATCTCACGTCACGATCCCGGAACTCTTCCATTTTCTCTTCGAACCCGGCGCTTCCGAGTTTTCCCCAATTTATCACAGAAAACTTTCTGGCAGATCGTTTGCTTGGCAATTAACAATTAATATACGATCTTCCCCACTCAAGTGATTTTCGACTTTGAACTCATTATATCTATTATGTTTATTACATTTTTTTTTTTTGATTTTTATATTGCACTTTCTAACCATTTAAGTCTTCTTTTTAAATGTTTATAATTTCTCTGTATGTATATTTTGTATGGAACTGGGAGTTGATTACATTTGTATTTTGCAGATACTTTTCCTACAAATTTTGAAGGAGCAAAATTAGTAGTCAATAAAGGATTAAGCAACCATTTTCATATTTCACATACCATTAATATGAGTTCTGTTGTACCTTCTGGCTACAGGTAAATAAAAATAAATAGAAATTTACTAAATAATTATTTAAAAAAAATTATTAAATTAATAAATTTTATTTAATAAATTTATAAAATTTATTAAATAAAAATAAATGGATATTTGCTGTATTAGCATCAATGCAGTTTTTTATAATACTTTTTTTTATTTTAGATTTGGTGCAACTTATGTTGGTACAAAACAAATTTCACCTACTGAAGCATATCCTATATTATTAGGTGATATTGACCCAAGTGGAAATCTTAATGCTAATATCCTTCAGCAATTTGGTTTAAGACTTAGAGGAAAATTAGCAGCACAGGTACAAAGAAGTAAATTTACTGCTGTACAAATGACAGCTGATTATCAAGGAGATACATATACCTGTTCATTAACGTTAGGCAATCCAGACTTTCTTAATTTTTCTGGTAGGTTAATCAACAAAATATATACGTAAAAAATTCCGTAAAGTGACCGCTTTCTATGGGACACACTGTGCATATGTCTATTTTTATTATATATTTTTAATATGTATATTTTTTTTTCTCAGGAGTTCTTATTTCACATTATCTTCAAAGTTTGACGCCATCGCTTGCAGTGGGTGGCGAACTTGCGTATCAATTCGGACATGGTACAGATATTGCATTAGCATCCCTTGCAGGAAGGTATAAAATCGGTGACTCTACAATCAGCGCTACCATTAGTAAGTAATTGTTAACCCAACAAACTTACGATTACTATACAATTTCTTAATTTTTTAAAATATTATTTTTTAAGGTCCAACCGCTTATCACTTTTGTTTCCATCAAAAAGCTAGTCAACAATTACAAGTGGGTGTGGAATTAGACATTAATTCAAGCTTGCAAGAATCGACAGCAACACTCGCTTATCAAGTCGATTTACCTAAAGCAGATTTAGTGTTTAAAGGTGTGTGCTCAAAATCATTTGGGAAATATAATTTTATCCAACTCATTTATCTTTTAATATTTTTTTTCTTATATAGGTAGCGTAGATACGACTTGGACAGTAGGAGCAGTTTTAGAAAAAAGATTACAGCCATTACCATTCACGTTCGCGCTGAGCGGCATGATCAATCACAACAAGCGGCAATTCAGATTAGGATGTGGCCTGATCATCGGTTAAGAACCAAATACTACACAATATTCAAGGATATTCGGGATCATGCTTTACGTGCAGTCGGATAGTCACGTAATTCTAGGATTTACTGTCATATTGCCATTTGATGGTTACGAGGGCGTGTTGTTTCGTTGAAAATACAACTTCTGTTAAACGAGCGTGTTAACTTGATTAAAAGATGTATATGTATTTTCAGATTAGATTTTTTTTTTTTTTTACTTTAACACACTGTCTACGTTTTCGTTTTCGTCTACAGCAATTTGTTATTAAGATGTTTATTATATAAGTGTATACAACTTTGATAGTTTTTCCATTATAAATTTCAAGATTTCTGTGAATAAAATATTACATCGTCGTGACATGATAAAATTAATATTTTATTTTTTAATATTGACTATATTAATTTCTCAAGAATTTCTATATAGAAAACAGAAAGGAATAAATTATGCTCATTTATCTTGTGAAGACAGTTTCGTTTTATATACAATTTACATACATTGCTGAATGTATTCGTTGAATTAATACGGATCTTTTGTGAAAAATTTACGATTTAGAAATGATTTGTTAACATTCATGCTGATACATTTCAACTTTTAATCTATCATTAGAAAAAATTATTGTAAATGTGTTATATATGAAAATATAACGTAATGCCATAATTAAAACAATATAATGCCTAGAAGATAACATTTGCTTTATACTAACGATTTGATTCATGCATATAACTGTACAAATCGCCGTAAATTGACAAGACATGCGTTATAGTTGTGAAAAATCCACTGGTTAAGATCGTTGCAACACTCTCGCGTTTAGTTACTTCAATGTAAAATCTCGTTTCTTTGAGACAGCTGAACAAAAAACTAAGGACATCTCACGATTTGAAGATACAGCCGTGCACGTGAAAAGATTCAGGGTCTTTTAAATCTTTAATTAGTTTGTACACAGTTTTATTGTAAGTACGACAGAATAAAGTTGTATATTGTTGAATAAAATCAGCACTTATTATAAATTAAAAACATCCTTAATTACCACTTTCTAGATTACGAAAGATATTCCGTTATCGGCGCGCAGTGTGCTTTATCTTTGGTCGAACGGGTTGAGTTCCTGAGGTCAAAGCGTGCAGCTGCGAGTTCATTTCCCGGAGGAAACAATAAGCAATTAGCGCGAGGATCGTTAAAAGCTCGCGGTGAATCGCGCATGTGGCACGCGTGCGAAATATAAGCGGTCAAGCTCGGCAAATAAATCCGAGACTGGCTCGCAAATGTATCGATGTGTTACTTTGCAAGCTTTACTTTACAAACGAATGTTTTCAGCTATTTATGCGACTTCGTAATATCGAATAAAGCAACGTTAATCATATCCACAGCTTATTGAGAGAAGTTTGCGAGAAAATTCCACGTCCAATTTTCCCTGCAAGTCTTTATTCCTAGCCGTATTTTTAATCGGCCCAATTTAAAAATATTCCGATTTCGCGCGTTTCTCGCCGCCATTACAGTACCGTTAGAATCAGTTCGAAATGCACGGAGCGAGAACTGTCCGTTGTTTTTCGCGAATTTTGCGCGTAAAAAATGCACGGTAAAGCCGAATTTGTGCCGGGAGTGTTAATTGAGGTGACAGGTGACGTGTAGAATGTGTTAATTGATACACATGAGTGCTTATAATAGTAAGTATCCAATGTGTGTAATTAACCAATATGTTAATACACTATAGCTCATCATTTACTTCTAGATAACCTATTATTCCTTCAATGAGGCAGTATGATTTTCTCCAATGGATCCTGAGATGAACAAATTATACCGCAATACACTAGCTGGTTAGTTAAATATCTTATTAATTATTTATATATTTGCATATTTGTGGCAATAATTATGAGACTGATACCATGAGATATTTATTCAATTAATCAATGCAAAGTACTTAAATTTACTTGAACAATGTCTATATACACCCATTTTTTAACTCTGATAATACATGCATAATTTTTTTTTGTTTCAGGTATAGCTTGGAGTGCATATTTAGCTAGTGTACAACACCGGTGAGCAAATTTATTTATCATATGTTGTTGCTTTGTTAATTGTTCGTACCCTCAGGATACTAATTACCTGTTTTCTCTTATAAAATATTTAGTGATTGGTATTCTTTAATAGTGCAGGATAATGATATTAGATGTGTCGTAAATCTCGACTTCAAAGCCTCATGTTACGTATCAGGAATGAATTGCGACGCTTATTTTGGCATAGTGTGATTTAGAGGTGTATGCTTAGGTTGCATCTAATGGAAAAAATTCGCTCTCGGCTCGCCGTGCGGCGTCCCAAATATTTTGGTAAAACCAATATTAACGTATACGCGAACGTTACGCGAGCTAGCAATAATCAATTGGCGGATGAATGAATGAACGAGTGATCGATTAGAAGCGAACGAATGAATGGATAGGCTTGTCCTTGACAGCCAAGTGTCTGTAACCTGGCACTCTTGAAACAGTCACCGAGCCGTTTGCTTATGCTTCAGCCTCGCCGACCTTATAAACACTCCTTCCTTCCCTTCTCATACTCTTTATGTGCCTCGGACTTTTGCTGTGTGCGTGATATTCTTTTTCATTTCGTTTTGTCATTCAGGAGTCGCTCAAAGGCAAGTTAAAAAAAGTCTCAAAGTTAGAAGACAAGACAACGTTGTCGGATATGTAATTAGCGTTATCCTACGTGGCGACATTTTTTTAATTCAGAGTAATATCGAAGTGAAATTTAAGGCTTGAAAATTACGGCCCCACGAAGTGAGTTTTAAAATAGGAAAAATTTCATGAATGGGCGCAGCTGCGACGATATTCGGTTCGAGGAATCGTCCGCCGATTGGACAACGTTCCCTGTAAAAAAAATTCCAAGGTGCGAGCTAACGGGAGCGCAAATAAAATCGCGGGTGGACGCTAGCGGGTCGTTAATGTTGTGCGCGAAATATGCAGGACAGTCGACCTCGGGGCGACTCGAAGAGAAGTAGGGGTAGGAGGTGGTCACTAGCCAGCCCCCTCCTCCCTCGGGCTGATAAGGAAACGTCGCGTAGATGGATATAGAACCTTGTGCGATAATAGCCTCGCATACTGCCGCGTCGTGTGGCGATTTTACTACTCCCATACTTTTCTCTAGCATGATTCGCGGTGCTCCTACCATCGCGGCATCGACATGAGGCACCAACTCCCCCTCTCGAGTTCGCTACTCCGCTCGCGATCACAACTCGAATTGGTCGTTCTCTCTCCTCTGTCTCTCTCTCTCTGGGCTATTTTACACTATTCCCTCTATCTTTCTTTCTCTCTTCCTTGTTCTTCACGGACTTGCTCCGTCCTGTTCCTCGACCTATTCACTCCCCCTCCCTTCGTTCTTCTTTGTTTGCGTGTTCATTCTCGCGATATCTTCGTCTTGCCTTCGTTCACTCGGCCAGCTCGCCAGCAAGCTCGCATCGGCCATCCGCGAAGCCGCAATTGCCCGCTCATTTTGCGTCTCTCTCAGCCTCTCGTTCTCTTTCTTTCTCTCTCGCTCTTTCTCTCTCTCTCTCTCTCTCTCTCTCTGCCCCTTTTGTTTTACCGTCTTTTCTAGCTCCGTTCCTCTACTTCTCACTTCGTCTCTCTTCCTCTTCTGCTTCGTTTGCTCTATGTGCATAATATACGCGAGCCTCGCTCCCGATCATAGAGCAGTGGCGCGAGTTCTCGTACAGTCGGCAAAAGCCCGGATCTGAATTTTCGTTCGGTCGCGGTGTGCACGCAGCATCATCTAATCGCCCCCACGATCTTTCGCGTGCGCAATAGCGGCAGGATCAGCGCGCGCGATTACTTTCCAAGACAGTGTAGGTGAGGATGACCGTAGCCGCGATCACCCTCGTCCGATAAAAAGTGTCAAGTCTTTCACGCAGTGCGAATTGCAGATCGGAGGCCGGCTGTCAGACGGAAAGCTCCTTCTTCCCCCCCTCCCCCGTCCCTCTTTCTCCTCCTTGCGCGACGTGGGACATCGGGCACGAGGTGATCTGTAGCGAACGGGCGACCGCGAGATGAAGAGACGGAGCGACGACGACGGCAAGCATGTGGCCAAGTATCGACATCGAGAATACGGTGAGTGTCACTTCCACCTTTCGCGACCTCGGTAAGGGTGGGTCCACGGTCCCCCCCTTTCTTTTTCGCGGGGGAGAGAATTTTTTTTTTTGGACCGATCGAAGGCTCGGCGACACCCAAACCGAGTCGATTTTTGCGCGCGATCGCAGGCAGTCTCCCGGTCCCGGGACGCGGGACAATTTACGGTAGCATGTACACGGTGTGTCACTAAAGCGCTCAACTGAGTCGGTGGTCCGCGAGTTACTGGAGGCCAGGGGCCGGTTGTGAAGGATGTATATATGTTGGATATCAGAGTGATAACGCTTGCCTCTGGTTTTGCGATAACGTCCGCCGGCATACGTGCGTGTACTACTGGCCGATGCAGCCGCCGGTTGCACTCGGCCTCACCGCGCCCGTCGCGAATCGTCCCTTCGTCGTTTACGCCCCGGCAAAGGGAATTTTCGGCACGAAAAATTTTCTCGCTGTTTGTTTTAAAACTATTCGAGAACGTATGCACGCGGTCGCCTCTTGGCGACTTCGCTGCTGTTATTTTATTAAATGGAAAGTCGCGCTGAACTGAGACGCGCGCTTTTCTTGTTTAAATGTTGCTCCTTTTTTTTTCTTTTTTTTTTTAATACGAATACATGATAGATAAAAAATCGTTCATGCAGGGAAAAATACGGTTTACATTTATTTTACGGATTTTTATTTTAATGTAATATTTTAAGAGAACTTTATTTTTCGCGAGACTTATTAGCCGCGCCGATAATAAAAATCGCACCGTCGCTCTCAGCGTTTTGATAAAGTTATGAACGCATCGGTAGTACCTGTTGCAGTCACTTTGACCGTTCCCTCGACCGTTTGAATTTTATCGACTCGATCGTCAGGGTCGCCATTATTTCTATTTAAACACTTGCACGCTGCGTCACGTGTCTTCTGAGTCATTTTAACGCGTGTCATTTCGTGATGTTTAAAGACGAGCCGCCACCTTCGATTACTTTTTGATTCAGAGAACTTTGTCCTGCTGATCGCGACGCATCCGCCTGTTACGCTTCTTGACTTATCGAGAACTGACGAAACGCGACAGTGGAATAAATAAAATTCCGAATTTCCATTTCCTCGTTTATTTCGCGTTACGTAACCGCTTCCGGATATTAAAATATATAGAAAGTAAAATTTTTAAGGATCAGCTTGCAGAATAATTAACGCGACGCACGAATTTCTACGCGTGGCACCGGAATTAAAGATTCTTAAATACACCGAGGAAGAAAAAGTGTTAACTAAGCAAATCGCACGGCCGGTCGAGCAAACAGGATTCGTTAATTCACAAAAATATCATGTTCTTATGAAGATACATTTAACACGACATATTTCAAATGAAGAAACGTCAGTTGAAAATGTTTAATTGAAAATACTCAACTGAAAATATTTAGTCATATCAACGGTGCTTTTTTTTCTTTCCTCGGTGCACGTACATACTTCCCGCTCGAAATATTAATAAACGAAAGATTGTTGCACGTTGGTCGCGTCGGCATGCCGGAATTTTATGAGTCACATGTCTATACAAATAGACCGTTTGCTTTTAATACCGTAATTATTACGGTATTCTAATCTCAGCGGGGACTGAATAAATCCCGGTCCCCGCTGAGATTAGAAAAAAAAAATATATGTACATCGAGGAATCGGTCTTTTTCTTCGCCCGACTAATTTCCAATTTCGTAACTTGCACTTTCGATATTTCTGTTTACCAAACTCTACTCTCCTTCCAAAAATTCAGTAACTGCTTATTAAAACAATTTTTTCGTACGACGTCTGTTGACCTGTTGCGCCACTAGTTCCTGTAAACGTTTGAGCGAACATGCCGCGATAACAAATATGATATTTTATATGAAGAAGGTGAAGTTCGAAAGATCTCATCGCGTCGAGTCAGACGATTTCGTACTTTCATTTCGTAACTATCTTTACGTAAATATATCAAAAGTGCAAAATGTCAAGTTGTCCGTGCAAGTTGTTTTTACAATTTTGATCGGATAAGTAGTCACAAAAAAAAGAAAAAAAAAAAAGAAAAAAAGAAAATTAAGAACATTTCGTCTCTCATATTTTTTATGACAAATTTTAATTTTTTAAAGTATAAGTCGTTATCTTTATTGCCCATTTGCAGCAGTCGAACGTTTAATAATGTATCGATATTATTTTTATCACATTAAAAGTGTATTACACAAACGGGACTTTTATACTTTTTCCACTAGTTAGTTAATTAAAAAAAAAACGAAAGCACGCGGTCGTTTAACAGTGGAAAAACGCGCAGAAATTGGCCCCCTAATACTCGTAAATTTAAATGACCGGTAATTTGCCAGGCCGGCCGGGACGCCTATTATCCAGAAGTTCTACTTTTAGTTCGGTATTAAGGAAAGATGGAATTTTTAAGAAGCCGCGTATAAATATCGAAAAATCTTCGAGATAGCCGCGATCGTTCTCGTTGTCTGTGAAGTCGGCTTCGCCGAAGGCCTGGTTTCGCCGTACAGTCGGAGGCTTGTGCCTGCTCGGGTTCAACGTGGCGAGGTCACGGTGCCGCACAAAAGTCATGGTTCACGTAAACCGATGTTACATTAAATCATCGCCATCGTCATATCAAGAGCAGTTATTGCCGTCATCCTCCGCCACGTCGCCTTCGTTCGCTGAACGCGCTGGCGTACACGCCGGATTTAATAGTGTAATTTAAATTCCTCGTTTATACATATCCAACAAAATCGTAACCGAGGCAAACGCACCTCGAGAGAGGAAAGAAAAAAATAAAATAGAAAGAAAGAGAAAAAGATTAATCGGAAAGGCTCTATTATTAATTTGTAGAATATTTTCGGGAGCGTATTGTTATCTAAGTTAACAAATGATAATTTGTTTTGGGTCAACGATAAAGGAAGTGACGGGCTGCTCGAGTTACGTTATTAAACCATTACGCTATAACGGCTCGGATCTGCGTCGGCTGCAGGAACGGTAATTAACAATCACCCCCCCCCCCGGATCACGGTGCGTTTCTTCGCGGCGCAAGATTTACGGCGATATCGTTATTAATAATCGAACGGAGATTCCGCACAGTTTATCTGACTCTGTGAAAGAGTAGCCGCTAAAAATAGCAATTACAGAGCTGGCATATTTTTAACCTCCAGATAAAGTCGCGTCGACTGATTTGGTTTACTTTTGACGTAAACGACTAGTTTTCCAGCGCCGCGATAATTTTTTTTTTGCTTCTTTTTTTTTGTTTTGTTTTTTATCAATATTAAAATTTCGCTCTCGTTAGACAACATCGTTAACCCGGACGGAGCGTACAAGCTATTGTGTTATTGGTCCTTATCGTTCTGTATATTTTATCGCCTCTTTCATTCTGGCGACACTTGCAATTTCGTATCGCGTGTTACGCAGCAGATAACGTAACGTATCTCTCGTAATTACCGAACTGATACGCCTTTCTACCATAATTATTAGACGATCCCGCAAAGAAGCCGTGATGTCACATTGTTAGAATATTCCCGTCGATAAAAATTAATCGAACGGCAACGCGTCCGATTAGGCTTGGCCGCAATGTAACTTGCGATAATTAATCATTTATCGGCGTAGCCGCAACGTAATTTATCGGCAATTAATCTGCCTCCTTTTTTCTTTTTTCCTTCTCGCAGATATATTTTACGCCGCGGTGCGCATTCACATTTTCATAAATAGAATAGAATAAATAGAATTAAATAAAGAAAGCCGGAGTGATCTTTTGTATACGAAGTATTTATGAAATTACTACCAAATGCGATAAAATGATCTAACGTAACTGTGGATATCAACGATGTATAACTTACGCTTTCCATATACTCTACGGACTGTGAAAGTTCCAAGTCCATCCACGTTATCATACGTTTTACAGCTAAAACACGTTTCACGTCACGACCATAGTACGCGACAATAACCGTGTCGTTTATCAAAACTTCATGCTCCTGTGTCTGAACATTAATAGCGACTCTCAATTTTGTGTTTTAATTGCCGACGCTGCATGTTACAGCGATAATCTAATCAATTGCAACAGCTTAATATTGGTGAAATTTTATTTATACGTTCTTTTTTTTTAATATAAAAAATATTTATTCTTGGTAATAATCGTTGATAACAGAGTTAATAAGATTTTTAATTAGTTAATGAGAATTTCATAAATTAAAATAAATGGTTTATTTGATTGCGGTAGCCTCATAAAACTCTCGTTGGACTGCAAGTAAAATCGTTCGAAGTGCTGTTCGAATTAGTATTATTGATCATTAAGGCAGTTGGGAAATGGGGAAGATGAGAAAAGAGATAAGATAGGAAAGAGTGGGCTCGTAAAGAGAATAATGTGCTTGGGATGCTCCAAAATGGCTGCTATGGTGGAAGGCGAATGGCCCGTTAAGAGGAATCAAGTTCTTCCTACTAGTTAGCTCCGCCTTCGTCTAAATTTACTTGCTAACCGACTCTTGGTTAAACATTCCCCTCTTAATTCAGAAATTAGCGAGTGCTCGATAAGCTGTCTGTACGTTATTTTATTACGAACATGTTGCAAGTTATATGTATTGCACAATTTAGAATTTTATTAATATTTAACTAAATCATTGAATATATTAAATTTTTGGATTTAGATTTTTTTTTTTTTTTAATAATAATATTTTAATATTATTTTTTAAATGTAATATTAAAAGAAAAAATTATTTATCGTATTCGTCGTTTACGAAATTGGGTAAAATATTTTTATTTAAACCTTAATTTTAAGCTTATCTTTTGTTCCACAACCGTGAAATATGATTAATCTCCATCTTTTCACGAAGCTCTTGTGCGTTTGTACCGGAAAACCAACTTTAATAGACAGCAAAAGTTTTTCAGCATAATATAGATAAAAAGTCAATGCTGCACTTGAAAATAATGAACTGTGCATTTTTTTGAAAGGAAAATATTATCCCTGAAAAAAAAAAAAAGAAAAAGAAAAAAAAACGATAGCGCATTTTTTCGATGCATCTTCTTTTCAAGAAAGAAATAGAAAAAGCTTTAAAAGGATCTTAGAGTGACGCAAAGATATAATATGTTTATAGTGTATCCTTAAACTCAAAATTCTAATTTTTCTTCGCGTCGTATCGACGCTATGCAAGTTTGTTGTCCACTCTAGGACCCCCATCAGAGAAAGCAAGGGCCTCCAAGCCTCAGTTTCTGGAGATTATGGAAAGATTTTTTATGGTTATGAATATTTGTTTGAAAGCATTGTGTCTAGACATCCGTCACTTTTAAAGATAAACCTAGAACAAATATCTTCAAAGCTTGGCGTAACCAAGCTAAAAACATTTCTTTTTTTCCGTTGCGTATTATTTTTTTTTTTTATGACCCTATTAGTTAACAAGCTCGGAACAATGAAATCGTGTCGATCTTAAATAGAATTTTGCGGTAAACTAATCTAATGCAGGGTTAATTAACATTTTATAAGAAGCTAATCAATATTTTGACAGTTGCGGTAGAGTTGTCAGTCGCGTCATTCGGTTCAAGGAATCGATTTACCATATGGAAATTTTTTGACGTTACTCGTTACGTAAGGACAGCTAGCCGGTGGTCGCGATATCTGCGATGAATCGTAAAGAATAATGCAGGTCTTATTTCTGGGTTCTTAATTTTAACGAAATTGCTTATGAATCCACGAGTGAAAGGAAATATTAGCAATTTGTCAAGAGTAAATGAGCTGCGGTACCTTTATTTTTTTTAGACAAAGGAAAACCGGCTAGAAACACGTAGCGAACGATTCCTTATGTTTCAACGATGAAAAGTTAAAAATGAGATGAAATGCGAATTAGTATAATAGCTCGTGAGCAAGTGTAATTACAAAAATTTTTTAAAGAAGACATTTCATAAAAGAAAGCCAGAAAGAAAGAGAACGGAGAGGCTTGTGCCATGACAAAATTTTTCCACGCCGCAAGTATAATCTTTTCTGTAATATCATTCAGGGCTGCCGGTGGGCATTGTTTTCGAGTTTCCTGAAATGACTGAACGCGCAGAGTTCGTGCACGCACAAAACATCTTAGACCGACGGCATTCAACAACGCAAAGACCGCGAGTTGGTGCTTAACGGTGTACCGGGTGCGTCGGAAAATAACGTGAAACATTGCCATCGCGAGATTATTTCGAAATATCGCTCGTTTCAGTGTTATAAATTTATTAGAAATTTTATTGCGTCTATCCGCCGCGCAATATATTTTTTTTTTGAAACCCACCTGTTTAACTTGCGGAAAATAATTGAAAACGTAAAAACTTATTTGTCGCTGAGTCTTTTTTTTTTTATTTGAGGGAGGGAATTATTATATTATATTATATGCCGCGAATCGGCGAATCTACGCGCAAACATGCTAGTAAAAAAAAAATATATATATTAATAAAACTTGTAAATCTGGACTTGAACTAAATCGCAATGGAAACGATAAGCGATATTTTTGCGATAAGCGATAAGTAATTTTTATTTGACGAAGAGTGTTATTAGTTAGCGTTATTAAAGCGTAGTTTTGCACATTGTTTTTAATTTTGAACGTTAATGCTTTTTTGAGGATGATTTTTAGGGCATTTCGTTTAAATATGTTTTACCACATGCGATAGAGAAATAGAAAACGTTCTATTTGCGCGTTATTTAGTCTTCGTGCGGCAGCAAAATAACTCACTTTAATTGCCAGTACGAATGACGATAAGCCAGCTATTTCGTAATTCAGACCAAGTACGATAATGTAGGAAAGAAATACTAATAGCTCGATCTTTAGAAAATAGTTTATGCGACATATGTGTTTTGCTAAGCGAACCACTTCCTTCGGTGCGGCGTGACTTCCGTCGAATTTATTTCCGCTGCAGCGTCGTATTTTCTATTTCTTTTTTTTTATAAAATCTAAATATTCTAAATCATTAAAATAATAATAACGATATATGCAACGTCGAAAGTATCTCGGATCTTTCCATCGTGGAATCGTCCTCTTCGACATTTTTCATTAATCACGTCGTTTCAATTAATTCATTAAGCCCGAACGGGGGAGAACGGGGAGTAAACGTTTCGCGGCTGTCGTTTCGCACCATTTCAACGAGGCTTTCCACACGTGTAATCGCGGACTTCACAGGCTCGACAATTTTACCGGGAAGCAAATCGGCGGCACAATTCAGAAACACGTTTCTTGCTTTCGCAACCGCGCGCGGAGTCGCACTCGGGCGGTCGTGCACGTGCGTATTGGCCTCCGCACCTTTCTCCGTCTCGAAAACGCGCCCTTGCCCGACCGGAAAGCCGTCGGCTCGCTCGCGTACGGCATTTCCGCGACCGCTCCGAATTTTCCACGTTAACGCAAACCCGCTGAAGCAGGGGGGGAGAGAGGGGGGGGGTTGCGAAAAGACGGCGGGCACTTTTTATTGAGCGGTCCAGTGCACGGTGTACCGTATCGTTTGCGGCTCTCGCGGTGACTGATTTCACAAAATGTCGAGTGCGTGATAATGCACACACAGAGAACGACTAAATGCCGACGATATCTGACTTGTGCACTGGGTTTTATCTTGGTGGCGTGCCGCGCGAAATGGTGGGTGGCTCTCTATCGGACCCCGGTGTACCAGCCGCGAGCGATAGGACTTATCTCACAATATACCTATACGAGGTGTCTGACGAAACTTAGCCTGAGCTACGCGGCGCTACGAATACCCGCGATCAGCTTGCCAACGTGCGCTCATTGTGCATCTTCGAATCGCAAAACGCGGAAACAAAACGCGCAGCTTCAGTTCTTAAAAAAAAAAATTAAAAAAAAAAGTTCTATCGCTGTATATCTCGAACATTGACGTACATTAATCCAAGTCGTGTGCAAAGAATCTCTTATGATATAAATTAATATCGTTATTTTTTTTTGTCGCCAAATTACGCGCGAGAGACGTTGAATAATTTTTTTTTTTTTTCTCTCCGTATAATTGCAAAAAATATATTCGCGAAATAATTTTTTTACAGCGCACGATTAATATTCAATTAAGTTATCTGTCGCGGTTAAAGTGTTCCTCCGGCCGACGAAAATTATGCAGCCGATCGATTTTAGAATGCGTTAGACGACAGGGGCTAATGAGACGCATGCGGATGTCGAGTTATTATCGTTTAGATAAGAATCTGTTCGAGTTCCGACACCCGACACGATTCCCCATGATCCGTGCTCTTTGTTTACCCTGCGATCCTTTACCGATCGCGCGCGTGTGTTCGCGTGCGTGTGTCCACGAGTAAACTTCTCGCAATCAATCCCTTTATCCTTTTCCGGAAGCTCGAACGTTAATCATTTTTAATCTGGACGCTTAGACGTCGCAGCGGGATTTCCTTCGATATGATTTACGCACGATGAATATATTTACGCGCTCTGAACTCGGGTAACTTTAAAAAGTACGAAGCCGCAACGGTGAACGGCCTACCGTGACGTCGATCAATCTCCGATACGCTTTGGATCTGCTGAATTTTTACGAGATAGATTCGTGAAGATTGAATTTCCACGTAGAGTAATATGGCTCGATCATCTTTCGACGGTGCTCTCGCTGCAACGTACGCGCTCATAAAAAATCCGTAAAAAACGCGGCATGCCGTATGGAATCGTAAATCCGCCTCCTCGGTAAATCGGAACACGTCGATTCGCGATTTCGATCGACAGGAGCACAGCTGAGGCACAATTGTAACCGTACTCTACGTGGCATTCAACCTGAAGTGCACATGCCAACGGCGCGTCCTTGAAAACGCTCTTACTCTCCTTTCGAGTTTTAAAAAAAATTTTATGTCTTCGTTAACAAAGGATTAATTTAAATACTTTTTGATTGCAAGCTTGAAAAGACTCGTAACCCTTTTAAAATTGAAAAGGGACTTTCACGAAAGCAAATAGGTATTGTCTAAGATTTTATTACATCACGCTCAAAAGACTTTCGTGCAACTTTGAAAAGAAAGAAAGAAAAAAAAACCAGATAAAGAGTGAAGGGGGGTGAGAAAGAAGAAAAAAGATGAAAAAAAAGGAGAACTGTAATAAGCTATATTGAGAACCACTGCCAGCTTGCAACTAGTTCAGATAAGGTATCGCTCGGCGGTCGTTGCGCGCGATAGCGCTTCGCAGTGCGACCCCGATGTAACGCATCGCCACGCATTTACGATTCCTACAAATGCACGCGGACATTTATGCGTCTTCTACATGCATAAACGTGTGTAAGCGCGGAATAGAAAAATCGAAAATAGAACGTACGCGGCGTACGGCGAATTAAAAGTTTTCATTCGAACGTTCTTTCGGTCGTGTCCAATATTTTAATTTGTGCGTACACGGAGAAATTTATTTAATAAAAAACAAATTACTATTGCGTCGTGGTAGTCGTAGACCCTCTCGGAATTGTCAAATTAAAACGCGGACGTCGGTTGGCTTCGATGGATTAAATGCCAGCGTAGTAATTCGATCTTGTAAATCTTTGATGGTCCAGCTACTGTGACGTCATATCAATTCTTAGCAAGAAATTTTCTCCGGGAGTTATTAGTTTTTCTTTTTTAATAAATAAAATTTAATCAGGAAACTGTCCCGTTATTATTATTATTTCTTTTTTTTTTTTTTTGGTAGTTAAAGAAATTTTTTTTAATTACTCGCGTGTTACGCGAGAACGCGAGTCGAGGGACGAAAAATCGGAGGAACGCTAGGCTCGAAGATAAGAGGTGGAAGACATCGCATTGAGATGTCGGACTTTCTCGCTCGTCCCGGCAGCAATATCCTTACGTTAAAATGATAGTCATGCGTATCGAGTAGTACGAGAGCGTAGTATAGCTACCATTGTTGATAGGGTAATCTCTCGCGGCAGAGATTAGCCAAGGACGCGGAGATAAACTTCTACATCGTTAACACCCTCCCTCTGCACCTTGGCGCGATATAAACTCGCGCCCGTTCGCCACGATCTTTTTCGCTCCCTCGGTTGCCACTCTCCTCCGACAATCGTGACACTACAAAATATTTCTAATCGAGCCGACACGATGATAAACGTCTATCGCGTAAGAATTCGCGGTGAATCGAGATTACGTCGGGAATTAAATTTTGCAATTTAAATTCTTTGCCATTCTACCGAGCCTGCTGTATTAAAAAGAAAAAAAAGAAATAAAATAAATAAATACGTCGAGCGAACTAATTTTTACTAATTTTGTCCGTAAAGATCTTCACGGATTTATTTTATTCGCGAGTACGAATAAGAATGTAATACTTATAGTACCTTTCGCGGTTTCGATTTATTTGACGGCAGGTCGGAAGTTGTTACCACGACGGGGAATGAAAAATTGTTGGGGAATTTTTTTTCGAAATAACTTATATGAATTTATCTTATCTATCGTTAAAATATGATTGCCTGGGCGAGCCGACGGTTTATTTTTGCACCTGGTTGTGAGGGTTGTACGTGAAATCCTCTTCAAACGTGGCTTTCTTCGAGGGTGGACAGCTGAGCAGCCAGCGTCGTCCGCCCTCCGTGGGGTCCGCGCGCGGTGATAAGAAGTAAAAAGGCGGTTATTTTCCCATACGTGCCGAAGCGGAAACGCCGCATCGCGTAGCGTCGCGTCGGAGAGTGCGAATGAGCCCCATGCGGGTTTTATCGTGCATAAAATGTACCTCGGCCCACTTTGTGAACGTTGCTCGCGGCTCATGTTAATGAGCACGTGGATTGCATCGTTGCCATAAACTTAGGATTTCGTAGGCTACCGTCGTTTTTGCGAAACAGTTGAAAATTCAGAGTTCTTAATTATACAAAATACTGACGCGCACGAATAATTTATTTTTATTATTTTTTTTTTTTAGTAGAAAAATCTTTAGCAATATATATTTTTTTTAATTATTCCGAAAGAGAGCACATTATTTTAATTATTAAATATTTAGAGTACGTATATTATATGTATATCGTTTAAAGTATCCCAAAACATATTCTTTAGGATAGACAAACTTCTGTAAGAGGATACCCCATTGATTAGTAAAACAAATCCTTTCTTTTTGACCGAGACATATCCCTCGATCCCTCGAGACAAGCGTTTCGGAACAATGATTTTTTTAAGCACGCAGACATTCCTCCCAAAAAAATAAAAACGACAAGATTACTTTTCTAATATGCAATATATAAAATTGTTACGTCAAAAGGAGGGGAAAAAGAAAAAGAGAAAAAGACAAGTTGGCAGGAGAGATCGAGGAACCGGTGCACCTATTTTAATTCGTTACTGTTTCCGAATAAAATTCTTTAAAAATATCGGTCCCTCAGGAACTCAAAGCCGCCCCCGAAAACGCCCCCAGAGTTACAGTTATCTACATGTGCCAGACAAACAGCCTGTCAAAACACATCGGCAACGCGAGCCGTTTCTGTTGTGCGCAGGGATTTTAACCAGTTATTGAAAACGATACCGCCGATGCATTTAGCGATACGTATGATTAATCATCGACTGATTATTGGCAAAAAAATTATTTTCTACGAAACATACAACAGTTGTGTCGATCAAAATTAATTGAAAGAAAAGGCATCTGCTCCGATGCGAAAGAAAAGAAAAAAAAAATAGTATTTTTAATTAAACGCAATTAATATCGGTATAAAAAAGACGGATTGAGAGCCACTGACGTGGGGGTGGGAGGTGAGGGGGGGAAAACGAAGGTGACGGTAAATCGAAGAAGGACGTAGGAAAGCATACGAGGTATTATAACAAACTGCCGTGCAATATTTTATGGGTTCCATAAGGAAACGTCGTGACTCGCGATTGTTCCGCGTGTAATACCGACGTAAAGGCGATCGACTTGGCGCAATAATTAATGCGAGAAATACGGATCGTTCCGACGGGAAAATAAGCGGCCGCTCTTCGTGTTCTGCCGCTACGTCAACGCGGCTTTACGATTTTTAAACTACGTTTGCGTCAAAAGCGCGCGAGGAGAAATCCTTCGACGCAATTGGCGCCGATTAATTTTATTAATAATCTCGACTCTGCGCGCTCGCAAAGAACAGAAATATTTTAACGATCGTTGAATTAGCGAGAATGCCATTGCGTGTTAAATTAATGCGAATTAAAATTTCGCGCTGTAATTAAAATTAACGCGGCGAGGTACGAACTAGTATTTTATTTTATTTTATTTTATTTTTTTTTTCTTTTCTTCCCGAGATTTTCGTCGTAATTTCGAGATGAACGAGATTTCAAGTAACGTCGGCGATCTGATATCTAAAAAAAAAAAAAATTCTCTGCGCCCGAATGCTTGGAGAAGGATTAACTACCGTTGGTCACTTCACGCGTTTGCTCGTCGCCGCGTGCATTTATGCAATGCGCTTCTCGACGTGGTCCCGCGCGGCACGGTATTCGCGTATATCGCGCGAACGCGACGTCATCGTGGATGTCGTACGTGCACGTTGCATCGCCGTTCTGCGAGCTAATGCCATCTGTGACTCGCGATACGAACAAGCGACGTGAACGTGCAATTTTTTTTCGAGCAAGTTTCAACGCTATTTTTTCGGAAAAAAAAAAAAGGAAAATAGAAAACGTCCCGTCTTTCTCTTATTAGCGAAGATATCTACGCATATGTACTATAATGATTAATTTCCCGAAGGCACAAAGCCCAGGCAAAGCGTAACGTTAGAGAATTTTAGATACGCCGATAGTGAAACACATCTGATTGAAATACGTGATTTATATCGTTAAAAAAGATAAGGGTTGAAACTCTTTTTTCTTCACTAATACGTCTTTCTAAAATTCTCTTTTTTTTCTTTCTTTGTTTTCTTTTCTTTTTTTTTTCTTTTTTTTTTTATGTATCTCTCGTTAAAGTATAATTTAATTGCGGAAAGTGAAACGCATTTGCAGCTACGGCACGTAGCTGCGAGCGACGTAAATTCTTTAAGCCCCTGCGATGTATTTATTTGTCTTTCACCAATGGCCTGCGCATCCCCCTTTTTCTCGAGAGGTCTCATAAAATCTTAATCCTGCGCAACAAAGTATAGCCGTTAAATAATAACGGGACAAATATTTGTCATCGTCCTCTCTCGAAAGAAAGGTGGTCGACCAGTCGTCGTCACGACGGCGACGCCACAGACTCACGTTCGCTAAACGGTCTACGCGACGATCAAGGATACCTTGTAAAACGTCTGGTCCCTTCGCACTCGCATTCCTCTCATTGTAGTCAATTTCTCACGGTATTTCTTTTAGGTAAAATATTGCAATCTATCTCGAGGCACGGATACAAAAATCTCGTCAGATTCAAGCAAGTGGACACGACACTTCGGTCTTTTAAACTCGAAGCGACACGGAAAGCTTTATGACGCATTCCGTTGCGACGTTCAATTTTTTAACTTTAATTAATCTTATCTGGGTACTGAATTTGGAGACAGAAATTGTTTCCACTTTAATTTTTAAATAACAAGGAAAAATAAAAGAAAAGAAAACGGACGGATTTGTGACTCTGACGATGGCTTGCGAGTGTCTAGCCATAAAACGTCGGATTGTCTACCCAGTCGATCCACTTCTCGCGGAGTTTATCAGGCGCGGAAAGCACGACGAAAGCAACGGGGAACGTTATCCTGATGATAACGCGGGGGGCCCTAATTGTTATGTTTCTGTCGTAGTCGCGCCGAGAGCGGCGACTAAATAATAATGCGGCCCAGCTAGGCGGTCAGACCCGTTTGACCAGAAATGCGTAACGCGGACAGTGCGAACGTTTGATAAATACATCATGATTTCCGGCCGCGGTCGTGGGAGTGTCTTCGCGAACTTCCCACAAAGTACGTTTCATCGCCACTGAACCTTCAAAGTCTGTACCGCGAACTTTTCAAAAGGGAAATTTATAAGAAGCTTGGGTCAGCCTATATAGTTTCAATAATAACTTTTTAATAAAAATATAATTACTTCCGTCGGATTAAAATATTGCAACTTATGAGAAACAATTTTTTTTTTTATAAAATAGATATTTTTATTTTTACATATATTGCAAATTTTAGACGAGTAATTAAATCTAAATTATTTAGATAAATAACTGTATAATAAGTGTCATCGAGGAATAAAACGCGGCAGCGCTAGTAGTTTTTTTCCCTCCCTTCTTTTTTATTTTTCTCGTTCTGTTCTTCTTTCATTATTTTTTTTTCTTTTTTTTTTTTTTTATAAAGTAGATTTTGTTATCGCTTTGGGGCAGGAGTCCGGCAACGAAGCCGGATGTCCGCCCACGCAGGATATGACGTCAGAGCTGCCGGCAAGCCAGCAAGTACCGTAAACCTGCCCGACTGCTTGCAACGCAAATATTTCCTCTTTATGCGTCTCTTTCTTTTGGTTAGTTTTACCCTTTGTACTGATTTGGTTATTCCCTTTTATTCGTTCTTTTTTTTTTTATATTCGTTTTCCCGACATGTGATTCAATATTTTGAAGTGCGCTTTGAATAAAATGAAACGATAGATAAGAGCTCAAATGTGACACGGTGATTCATATTTATTGATGACGCTAGTGATAGCCAACGACGATGGCGTTGATAATTTTATTTTAGAGTAATAATAAGTTTTGTGTTTACTAAGGACCTTAACTTGTTTCGCCAACGAGATACACATTGCCCTTATAAAACAGAGATAGAATTCAACGAGGAAGAAAAAGAAAAGAAATTTACCCTGAAAGTTATCTTCGAAGTGTGTCAATTCTTTTGCTACGAATACAAATGCCTAACGTAAAAAAAAAAAAAAAAGAGAAAAAGAAAAAGAAAAAAAAATGATAAAACATTTCACCGGCTCACGTCCCGTGTCACCGGAATTTTTAGTTAAATTTATATGTATGGGCCTAACCTGCGTTGCGTAAGTACCGTGTCTAAAAAGCGTCCTAAGAATGGTAATGGACTGTGAAGCTAAAAAGTGTTTCAAACTTTTAGCTACTTCGGAAATAGAGTCTTCGCTTTTTAGCAAGACAGAAATACGTTTAAGAAAATTCGAAGTATGAGAAATATTTCGCTTTCGACGCGAAAGATTTTTTTTTTTTTCAAGATGCAATTTTAATTTAATCACCATTTTGATATTTAAAACTGACGATTAATTATTACTAATTGGGATCAACGTAGTGAAAAATTGTTGCGTTAAGTAAGATTCAAATAAGCAATTAAAGAATTTTACTACCGAAGGAAAACCTCTCTCTATCTTTCTCTCTTCCCCTTTTTCTCGCTCTTGCGCCGTCTTTACGCACACAATTATATCGTGTAATTATCGTCGAAGCTATTCACTTTTTTATAAACATAACTCCGTATTCCCTTGGCGATCCCGGGAACGGGGCCGTGGCATAAAATAATATCAGACCAGGGCTAATAAGGGTCTCACATTCTCAGTTGCGATCTTCGGATTTCGGGATTTCGAAAGTCCCCTGAGCCTAATACCCCATTATGCGGTAGATGTGAATATAGTAGGGCACCGCTCACGACCTACGACCTTCTCGTGACTGATTTACTGTTTTCTCTCGACTCCGAAACCGTTCCCGAATCGCCGTCTCGCCCTTCGTCCCTCCTTCCACCCGCGCGGCGCGGCTATTTCGTAAAATGCTGTTGCGCTACGACGTATGAAATATCGGTGTACAGTGACCTTTCCCGAACTCCGTAATCCCGACGGAAAATTCGTAAGATCTCGTCGCGCCAACTCCGCCGAGATATCGGCGGGTGGAAATTCGTGGCTGCGACGCGGCGCGCACACCGAACGTGAAAATATTTATCTGTTTCACAGCCTATAAAAATTTACAAGCAGCAAGTGCTCGAGGTATTCGTCGTGTGTTCCCGAAAGTCGCGATAACGCAGAATCGGCTCCGGTGCGCCGTTAGAAATGTAATAAACTCTTAAGCAAGCTATTAAGTTTTCGTCGCCCTCATCGAACATGGCAGATAAACCGTCAGCGGTTAAACTCGAGTACTCCGAGAGATGCGCCAGATTCTAATAGACATTAGGGAAATATTGCATCTTGAGAGAGAGAGATACGTCAAAGGCTCGAGATCTTTTTTTTTTCTTTTCTTTTTTTTCTCGCGTTATTTAATTTGGAAATACTTTCAAGAATATTCTTAGCGAAGAGGCTTTATCGGTGTCTGAAAAATTGATCGATAGCAATCAGCAATCTCATTAGTTTCTAGCGGTCTCTCGACAATTAAAACACTATTCTAAATCATTCTAACTTAATATAACGAAGTCATGAATATTAAATTATTAATAGATAAAAAAATAAAGAATTAAAAAATGTGAAATAAATTATTTACGGTTTAGAACTTTCGTAAATTTGTAGCAACGATTTTTTTCAGTGCGTGTGCGTTACGCGGCAGATTTATACGTCGAAAGAGGGATAGCTAGTCGATAATTTTTTGTTTAGAAGTGGCGCTTAAATCGTAGGCGGCAATTTTTCAGAGGAGGGAAAAAAAAAGAAGAAAAAAAAAGAAATAAGAAAGGGCCTAGAGGTGCCGGTGTAAAGGAGCGGTGCTTAAACACCCCGTTGTGCGCGACTCGATTTCTCTTCTCGCGTTACGCCACGCTGTCTGTGTTTCGTTGTTTCGCGGCTCGTAACGGCTGAAACTCATCACGAGAGGGAGACAGAAGGAAACCTGTCGACAAATCTCTGGCCGAAACGCCGCAGCGGATGTCCACATAAAGGGCCCGAGAGTGCACAAAGTCTCTGGGACTTTATAAACCACGCGTTGTTAGAGGTACGACGATCGAAATTTATAAGGGCGAAGTCTTTTATTACCGTGGAGTAGTTCGGAATTTAGACAAGGGTCACAGTTCAGGGCAACGCGAGAGTTTCATCATTTAGATATTAATATTTCTAGATATTATTTATTAATATTTTTTTACATCGAGTGGCATTTATTCTGTGCGTTTAGTATTTTCCCGACGAGTTACCGAGCTGAGATTTTTTTCTTCCACGACGTTTTTCGAGAAGGCAAGCAAATAGCGCGACGGCGCGCGAGGACAATTAAGAAAAAAAAAAAAAAGTCTACGAAGGAAATGGCAAATATCCTGACTCGTCTCGGGCGACACGGCACTTCCGGCTCGGTTTATGGCACCTCTCTCTCACCTGGTCGACATTGTTTCTTTCTTTAAGACGTTGCTAATAACTTTACCGCCCTGCGTCTTTTCCGCGCGCCGCTCTCAATATTTGCTTACCTTCCTTCGTCGAAATGTCCTGCACCGGATTGTACATATAGAGAGAACTCACGGTCTTTTTAGGGCTGGCGTTTGGTTCAGTGTTTCCGAACTGAATGCGTAGTCGCATTAAAACGCTCAAAACAATTCGTTTTTAGATGTCAACCGAATAGTATTACTTTTAGAAATAATTTATGCAACAGGGTACTTCACTTTTACGTTTGTCGCGACTTGACGCTGAAGCCTTATTTTTATTACGATGCTAACATTTTTTTTTTACACGCGATATTATTTATTTATTAGAAGTAATCGTGCGTGCGCTATGCGCACGCTATTTTTTAAAAAAGACTCCAACATGCTACGTAAAAAAAAACATGCGACTCACCAAACTGCATGAGCTTCAGCGGAGTTGAAGATTTCTGCCGGTGACTGTAACATAAAATAAAAAATATTAATGTAGACACGTCAATATATTTGTTAATAAAATTAATAAAAAAAAGAGTTTTTTTTTTTTTTTTTTTTTAATAAAGATTTTAATTTAAATAATTTATGCTTACCTAAAAGTTGCTCCGCCGATGCAGGATGCCCGTCCCGGGCCTGCTCCTCCTCTCAGTTTGCGTGTCGAGTCATCCTTCCGCGCACGGGTAACTCGCGAGCACCCCGACCGTGATTTTATAATCGCGAGAGCAAATGACTAATTACAGTCTTACGCGCGATGCTGTTACGGCACTCTCGTTTGAAAAGAAAATCGTATTAAAAATTCACTCGTCCGAATACTATGCGACACTCCCGTAAAGACGACCGACGAACCGTCTGCGGTTCGTTAAATATTAATATCGGCGGTAACGGCACTATAATATCTGTAACAGAAAAAGATAGAAAATGGAAATTAGTGACATATTGTACATCAAGTCAATTAAAAAAAACAAAAAAATTCTATGTAAAGCTGAAGTGATTCTTACCTTCGAGTTGTTGCGTCGATGCTCGATGCCTTTCCGAGGCCTCCTCCTCCTCTCAGGATGTCGGGGATGTAAAGCTCGCTTAGATCCTGCAACAAAAAAATTAATATTAAATTGCAGGAGCGTTTACATAAATATTTATTGAAAAATTATTAATATTAGAGAAAAAGAAAAATATAATTCTTACCGTGGAGCTGCTCCGTCAATGTACGATGCCTTTCCGAGGCCTCCTCCTCCTCTCAGATTGTCCTCATCTGTAACAGAAATCGAACAACGATTAGTAAAAAATTATTTTTTACTACGACGATATTTGTCGGTGCGTCCTAACTGCGTGCTCGACCTGCAGCCAGCGCAACTAAGTTTATTACATGCATACCGCGCGATGTTTTGGGACGCGACCGCTGGTTCAACCTCACCCGCTTCACCCTGATACACGCGGCACGACGTAGAGGATCTCGATCAGGAACGGCGATCGTTCGACGAGCTAAGCTAATCCGTCCCCGTGATATGAGTATGATAACGTTAACGGGGATCAAACTTACTTTAAAGGAACAGGAATCGTTCGCCCATATTCTCCGCGTGGAGAGAAGGGTGGAGGATGCAATTCGTGCCAGGATACGTCTCTGTAGATCGAATAATTACCTCACTTCCGGCGCGACCGCGTGCTCTCTTAACTACGTGCCGTACAGTCTACCTGTGCCGAATGAGTGTGGTGGGGGAAGTCACGTAGCTCGCGCTCACCGCTAGCCGCCTACCGCTCGCTCCCCCACCACCCATCTCCCTACCTGCCTCCCCGCGCTCTCCTCGTACGTCTCACCCTTACGCTGTTTAACGCGCTGCACAAGAATTTTTTTTTATTTTAATTTATTTTATTTCAACCGCTATTCTTATAGATGGTGGATTCTAAAGTCACTTTAATCGTTTGTTCAATTATTTGCAACGAAAAAAAGACACGAAGAAGGAGCAAAAGACAATTTTGCTCGCGAAGCGTTCTATAATTTTTGGTAATTAAAAAAGTAAACTTATTCCGGATAATACGCCCGCAGGGAAAATTATAACAGAAGCGTCCGCTTTAGAAGAAGCCAAACGGCAACTTCGCAGCGAGCAGAAACTTGCAAAATAAATTCCAGCCATTCGTTATTGGTACTTAGACTAAATAGAGCGAGAAGTAGTCTATAAATCAACGGACTCGAAGTTGTTTATAATAAAGGCGAAGATAAAAGAGAGTGGAGTCTCCGAGATAAATAGGGGTTAGTGACCCTTTCTCGACCCGCTCTCGCAACTGCTGTGTGTAGGTATTTTTCTCCTTCTTCATCTCGCTCGCGAGAAGCTTTCCTCAAATGGGAACGATTTACCGATCATAAACTGTTAATTTTGACCGCAAATGAATATCTGCCGATCGACGCACCGAGGCCACTAAAAAAAATGCCACATAAATCTCGTGTCAGAAGATATCAGGCGAGATACTCGGCGCGGAGTTTCATATTCTCGGGATATAGATAATTTAATATTTTTGATTAGAAATCAGTTAACAGTGTGTTCAATTGACTTTTAGAAATAGATTATTTTCGTGAAATCTGACGCGTGCAAAATAAAAAAGTTGTACTTTTTAAAATGTAAGAAAAAAAAAAAAAAAAAAAAACTTAACGTTTACAAGAAAATATTTAAATACCGCGTGCTATTTAATATATTTATAAAATTGCACTAAATATTTCTCGGCGAACTCCCGTGAAAAAAAAAGCGAGACGACACATTTTTTTAATACCCCCTCCTTTTTTTTTTCTTAAATCATACGTAGGATTAAATTTCTAAATATCCCCATAAGTGTGGCTAATCCTTGTCGTCCTTTTGACGCAAGAAAAAATACGAATGGGTTTCAGGGAAAAGAAGTCGAGATGAACATGTCGAGTCAGTCGTTGATGCGCCCCAGCCGACTTGTAACTTTTTTTTTTTTTTTTCTTGGGGTTCTCCGTTTTATTACCCATTAATTTCGAAATGACGCATGATTTAGCGCTTTAAAAGAAATTTAAAATCTTGATCGTCCGATGTTTGTCGCTTCTGATCTTTCCGCGTCAAGATAAGAATATTAATGATTCATGATTCATTTTTAATTAAAATATAACATTGTTGATCGGTCTTAGTCCGAGCTATTAGAAGCGTAGTTTCGATCGCCGTTCCGCGAAAAGATTTAGGTAATTTTAACTAGGCTGCTCGTATTATTTAGGATCGCCGCAGCGCAGTCGGTCGCGCGTTGCATTCGTTAGCATGAATTTGATGCTTTATGCGTCAGGTGATTAATAACTTGCACACGTGCTCAGCAAGTTCGGTAAGATTATTGCGTATATTCGGAATTATTAGCAAAATTCGTCGAGCTCGTCGAAATTTGATTTTACGTAAAATATGTTAAGTAATAACGCGGCTTGACAATTTGCGCATTCATTTCCTTAAAACGTTTATACGGCTACTTTTGGAGCAGCTTCGCATCTCTTTATTCGATCTTTTTCCACTTTAGATTTTTATTTTTATTACTCTTATTAGTTTATTATTTATTTATTATATTCCAAGTACTTTGTTAATCTTATCGCTGATTGTACATATATCATCATACATCACGTAGCATAAATTTGAAAAAAAAAGTAATTTTTTTGTAGATAAGTTTTCGAGGGTTGGGGAGGGGAGAGACAAAGAAAAGGAAGTTCAAAAGCTGATGAGTTGGCATAGCGGAGAATAGAATAAATCCTTTCTTTCGTTTTACAACGTGGTCTTTCAAAGCGCAGCGAAATTTCCATTACCGACTCCGTCTTTTTCGTCTTATTTCGTACGTCATTGGCGATCCGCTTTCTTTGTCTGTACGCAGATGCTGATAAAACCGCGGCTTATTGTCCGGACATATTGGTAATTGGGTTAGTTTCATTTTCTTGCCGCTACTGTGTCGCGGAATATCAGAAAAGTGCCGCGGAAACCTAACGTAGCAAATGTCGAGAGAAGAATTAAAATAATACTCGAAGGATAATTTTTTTTTTATTACGCGCGATAGGAATATTAATGTAATTGTGAGAATAATTGATACGCGACAATGTTAAAATGTCTCGGGTCATCTTTTCTTTTTTTCTTTTTTCTTTTTTCCTTTACTTTCGTACTGCCTGCACGTGCAAGTGTGAGAAACGTATCGTGGTCGCGTGCCGCCTCGTATCACCTTATCAGCCTTATCACATTTTATCGGGTTGAGGTAGTAGTTTCGTACGGCTCCGCGTTAAGATACCGAGGTGTCGTTGTGATCACAAAACGTGAATGATTTATCATGATCTATTTATGGTTTTATATTGGCCAATTGCCATATTTATGTCGGACTTAATAAACATTAATTCGCCCTTCGACTTATTAAATTAACATTTTTTTATTTTATATAAAAAATTGTACGATTCAATCTCGTTTAAATAATTAGACAAAGAAAAGAAGAAAGAAAGAAAAAAAAAGGGGGAAATTAGAAAGACTTTTAGCAAACATTTTTTTTTTAAGTGTGAATAATTGAAATTAATATCTAATATAATTATTATTATAATTCATTGATTGTCGAAAATTTTAATGGAACCGGGTTTATTGCTGTTTATTAACTATTAGCTCTATCTAAAGTAGATACTCTACGAGCGAAAGTTAACGCAAAACTGTCAAGGATACGAGGAAGCGTAACGTTAAGCAGATTAGCTCTATCTTGAGCCGCGGGATGAATGAGTTACGTATGATTATACAGCGATTGCATTATCTTCTATTTCTACTGCCGGCAGTTATCATAAGCGTGCGTACGGCGAGTGGAGTACACACCGCGATTGCGGGCTTTCTATCGCCTTTTAAGAGTCGCATAGTAGCCTAATCTGCAACGGCGGTCGCAATCGTCGGTGCAGCTTCAATTGCAGACACTGTGACGACTTCTACTCCGGCGGCGTGCCTAGCGACGCCGAAAAGCATTTACGTACGCGAAAGCGTTTGCGGCGCGAAGGATAAAGGACGGGAAATTTTATTCGTTTGATAAACAGTCATTACACAGCGCGCGTCGTTCGCTATTTAATTTTTTTTTTTTTACAGCGCGTTTAACCTGCGCAGAAATGACGTACATCGATAAAGGTCAGCTAAACGCGCGACCTCGCACGACTTGCGATTAGACGTCATGAGTCCCTCATTTCTTTGCCGGCGATCGAGCGTACACGGCGTGAAAAATAATAAAAGTTAAAAGAAATCTTTACGTCTTAAGAAAAAATTTTTTTCTTTTTTTTTTAAAGAGAGATTGATGGAACAATCTCGCTATTAAAAGTAACATTTCATTGTACGGAATACTTGAATGTTTCTTCGCGTATTGATCGTCCGATTTTGATCGACGGACCGTGCGATGATACACATACGTTTTTCTTTGTCATCGTTTTACGTGCCAGTAATAAACGCTGAGGCGACTCGTTCGCCATGAATCATTTCTCGCGGATCGCAAATCGCAGCTTTACGAACGTTATGTCGAGAATGTCACCCTCCGCGAGCGATGTACGCGAGAACACCTGGCCTTCTTCTTATCGGCAATAGGTAGAGCACCCATAACGCAACGTCGTACTTGTTCAACGGCTACTTCACCTTACCTATTTCACCTACAATGCAGTCCCTGTTCTTTCCGTGCTATCGCGTAATATCTTTTTTGTCTTAAATTTCAATACAGATAAAAAGATAATTGAAGCGAATATTTGATATAGTTAATCGTAACGTTTTAAAAAATATATATATATTTTTTTTATTTAAAATATATTTGCTGCGTATATTTTATGTATAGAAGAAAGTAAAAAAAAAAAAAAAAAGAGAGAGAAAAAGAAAAAAAAGGGGGATGAGAAACAAAAATAGAGATAAAGGGGCTATTCAATCTCTGAAAATCTCGTCGTAAATCGCATCGATATATGTACGCACCGTATTCGTCCGTATTGCGGATAACAGAGACTGTTTTTGTGGGGGTCTGGAAGATAAGAGCAACCTCTGGCCTCGATGTACAAAACCTCTTCCGCTCGTCCAGTGACTCTGAAACTCGCTCTCGACTACCGTGCGGGAAAGTGGGTGCCATCAAATCGTGCGTTTATAATATGCTGTATCTTACAGGATAATAAACGCTTGACTCCCGTGCTGTAATAATTTCGAGGGCGCCGTATTACGGACACTTTGCGTATCGCTGCGATCGGCAATTTGGAGATGTATAAACTTATCGAGTAAAATAGAGCCGACAATTAACGATAATCTTTTTTTTATGATGCTCGATAAATGAAAAACTGAAAGTAAGAGACACGTGGATAATTTTAATTATAGTTTTATAGGCATCAGATATTGGCCCGATAAGTAAGCAATATTTGATTAATATCGCGGGTATTAATGACCACCGTAAAATTAAAGTTGATTACACGCATTTGTTCGTCGTCCGTATTGGCTATTTGTTTGTTTCACTATTGTAACAATGAAAAAGGTCCTCCGCTCGGCCGCATGTCGCATATATTTTCTTTTCTGAATGATTAATCGGGGTCGCAGCTCTGCATCTCGTAGATAATACGACGGGGGCGGCTAATTCCTTTTTGCCTTTTAGTATTTTACACAAAGTTCTTTACTTTGCGCGTTTAAAATAAAATCCTTGCCGATTGCACAGTTTTAGTAAAATTTGCGAATGCAGAAACGTGATTAGAATAATGTGAATTCTTTTAAACAAAATCATATTTTTAATTTCTTTTTTATATTTTTTTTCTTTTTTAATTTAATTATATTTTTGAGAAAAAAATATTATACTGTAAATGAAAAGATAATTCACATTTAATAATTCTTAAGAGGCGAAATTTTATGTTTTAATTTTAAATGCTTTGATTTAACTTCGATAAGACTTATCGCAAAATTTTAAACATATTTTCCAGTCCTCGCGCCGTACGTAATTGCATTATTTTTTGATGCTCAGACAGTAATCTTAACGACGGACAATATTATCAGTATAACGTTCGACTACCCCCCGCATATGCGTGCATTAATTGAGACGTTGGTAAGAGCGAATTGTACTTGGACCTTTGTGCAAAAATATGTTTTTTAATAGGATTGTCCGCGCGGCAGCGACAGATAATCCAACGAGCCTGACCTCTCCAATTCGATTAGGTAATGTCAATAAGGTCGGTTCAATGTTAAACGGTCGATATACCGCCTTCAGGGGTGATATTACCGCAGTCTGAATGAATTCCGCGAAGAATAGATATTCCATCTTACAGATTTACGAAGATATAATCTAAAATTCTCAAGAACACGTACGTCGATACGTGGATTAATTACACAAATATCGTTAATATTCTCATAATTAAAAACCGAAGCAAGCCGAGTACAAGCGCGAGATAAATACGATAGCGACACAATTTTTCATTTTAATTAAGTCTTAAATAAAATAAAATAGAAACTTATAACTGCGCTCGTATCGGATACTTGATTGAGTCATGCGACAATTTAGTTCGGACTTTAATTTTTTTTCCCGTCACAATTTTCTCCCTCGCTCTACAGAAATTCTTTCTTTCTTTCATTTTTTTTCCTTTTTTCCCGACACAGATATAAATATTAGTCAGATGTGCAATAATATCTGAACTTTGTCGGACGAGTAATGTTACGCGCCGCGATCGGATGGATTGTACGATCGCACGTGACATTCCTGAGGTTTTCTCTCGCGCGCCGCACGTTCGCGCGGTCGATTACTCAGCGGTCCGCGTGGACAATCGAGCCGCACATCAAATTGTCACGATCGACCTATATCATAACGTTCGAGGTCCGTCGGTGTTCTATCGAAGGCGGCGAGAACTGTGCGCGTAGACTGATGCACAATTCGCTTTCATTGTCTGAATTATAAGACGTAGACGAATAGTGGCGTAGACAAAGAAAATCGCGCGATGCTAATTAAGTAAAATTAAAAGTCTAGGATTGCCACACGCGCGATCGTTGGTCCTAACGCGACGATACGCGGTGAACCCCTCGGTGATTAAAAATAATATTTTTATCGTCCCAAGAGAGAGAGAACCGCTCGTGAAATCATTCTCCTCGTTTCTTTGCTCTTATTCGCCTCGTTTCTCTCTTTCGCTTTCTCTCTCCCCTTTCGTTCTCTCTTTCTTTCCACATGTACAGTGGCCCGTCCGTGCCTGAGTAAGTGCGCGCGCCCACCACTAACGACGCGTAGATAAGAGCACGTGGTTATTTTTGTAACGCACTGGCTAGCAACAGTTCTCGGTGTCATCACGCGGTGTGTCCTATGCCTCTGTCGAATCTCGATCGATTTCAACATTCCTGGCGGCTTATTTTTTTTTTTATTGCGCGCTGTTCGGCTCGGCCGCGACGGACCGACGGCTAGCAGCTCCGTCCGTCTCGTTCGAACTGACAATGGGAATAAAAGCCCCTTACTATTTTCGCGCGTTACATAAGTTTATAATTAACGAACCTATATACGCGATAGAATCGCGTGCAGCGTTGAGATAATTCGCAACGTTTGATCCCCACAGATGGGAGTCGAAATTTTCGAATATTTGAAAGCCAACGATAATTAATACGAATATAGGTGCAATTTAATTTTTATTACTTCTTATGATTTGCTTTGACGATAACGCAGTCTTGATCGGATATGTCGGAGCCACGGATTCAGCCTCGCAGCCCAAGGAGGCGATCGTCAAGCAGGAGGAAGAGGGGAAAGCGGCGACGACAGCGATAAAGAGCGAGAACGTCATCGAGAACGAAGTCGGCCAGCAGGAGCAGCAGCAGCAACAGCAGCAGCAACAACAACAGCAACAGCTGGCGTTTGCGACGACCGGGGAGACCGAAGAGGAGGACAACGGTGTGGGCGTGCTAGAGGCGGGACAACCGGAAATGGAAAATGGCGCCATGGTTGAGCCAACCGGTGCCGAAGCGGTCGCTATTGCGGTCGCCGCCGTTTCTGCCGCCGGCGATGATCAAGCCGACGAGGATCCGAACGCCACTTATACCCTTCACGAGCTCGACTATCACTCCACGCATATAATCCACGAGAGGTAAGCGAGCCAGGACAAATACTTGGATCCCCCTCCAAGGGGGAACATTCCATCGATCTCTCTAAGAGAATGTAATTTAATCGCGGAACTCTGCACCACTTTGTAACGATGAAACGAAACCTCTCGCTAGCACCGCATAGAGTCCAATTTTGTTCCTCGCATATTTCTACGTTTGTTCTACGGCGATTCATGTTCGGACGACATGATTTTAAAGAGACATTAAACTTCGTTTTTTCATCCCTTTCATTGTTCAGCTTTTTTAAAATTTCAAAAAAAAAAAAAAAAAAAGCAGTAAAACTCATTGGTCGAGTTCTTACAAAGAACATTGCAAGCTATATGATTCATACTGCTAATTCATTGTCTTCCACCGCATGTTGATTGATGAACTTGTCTTTTCTGTTCTTTGTTAATCCTTGAAGTTTTGGGGGCGGTGATATGAGGGAGGAGCACCACCAACAGCAGCATGACGTACACCACCACCATCGTCAGCAGCAGCAGCAGCAGCCGCCGCCACCACAACACCATCACCAACAGACGCAACAGTACGTTCAGCTTGGGGCGAGAGAGGTCCCGGTTCCCGAGGGAGGGGATAACCGGCATCCGATGGAGGCCTCCATCGCGCCGGAGGGACGCCGCTCTGGCAGTCACATGCCTCACTCCACGATGCATCGTTACGGTACCGAGACGCTCTCACCGACCACAACGGACCATCATCACCATCAACAACAGCAGCATCATCACCATTTGTCCGAGGTGCATCAGCATACGACTCTGCCTTCCGCTCATCGTCACTTGGACGAGTCGCAGCACCAAGAGGCCGACGAGGACGTGGACCGAGGGGTGAGCGGTATCACCGCAGCCATGAGAGGCGCGCGGGGCGATTACTTGGGTGTCCTCTTCCCGAATCTCTCGTCGTCGAGCACCGCGTCCAGCAACGGCGGCAGCAACCACCATCACCACACGTCGCATCATCTCGAGGACGTGCTGTCGGAGGAGTCTTATTTGCAGCATCAGATCCGCACCAGCGGGGCACCACCGACTGGCGGCGGTTCACCATCGGTGAGAACCGTCGGTGGGTCGCCAACCTCTAGTCACAGTCTTCACGACGACCAGGGTCTGTCGTCGCCTCATCACCAGGGCCAGGAGAGTTACAGTCCCACCGATCAGGGTAGACTGCAGTCTTTCACGCATCTCACCGCTATGCAACCACCGCCGTCGGTGCAGGCGAACCACGGGCTTCAGGAAACTGAGCGCGTGCCCGATCCGCTGTACATCGACTCGATCTACACGCATCACGCTGCCGGTACTCCACATCATCATCAGGACCAGCACGATCAAGGTTCTTCCACGCCGCATTCTCCGAGCTCGCTCTCCAGGTTAGTGATAATTATCATTATCGTTGCATATCATGTGTCAGATGTGATTATAATTAATTATTCGTATCTCGTTATCGGGGAAACTTTTTTTTTCTTTCTATTTTTTTTTCGTGGATTTATCTTTAAAAAAATTCTTATTTTTTTTTTTTTAATTTCTTTGATTTTTCTTAGAATATAATTATTTTAGTAGATAGAGTAAATCTACGAGACCGGAGTTGAATGTGAAATATTTTTCAAAGCGCAAATTGTTGATTAGCATAATTTATCGACGTCACTATTCATTCTAAATTAATTTCGTAGCGAGAATTTTTTTTTGGCGACTTTTTTTTGAGACGCAGATTACTAAACGATACGGACGGTCAATTCTTATCTGTCGCGCAACGCCATGAATTGAATTACACTTTATAAGTTCGACGTGTGCTGTGTCAGCAATATAGAAATAATTTTTATCGGAAGTGCGGTGCGATCAAACGCGTCGCGCCGCAGGACGTGTACCCGGATTATTGCGTCCGCGCAAACGTACGCGGCCCTTTCCTACGCGCAAAAATATTTACTCGCGAGTTTTAAGAGCTATCCCGCTTCACGCAGGTCTGTATGCGTAGGCGATACTTAATATACAGGCCGAAACAAAGCGCAACCGTCGGAAGACTGCCTGCCCTATGCTAACAACCATATGAAAGCGAAGATTGTCCCCACCCGCGCTCGCAGTCCGTGTTTGTTGATTTATCTCGGGCACGAGCCCTTGAATTTAGGTACTCGAGATCCTAAGGTGGTCGTCTTTTTCCGTCACGATCCCCCTTGATACAGTTTATCCCTTCAGTTCTTTTTTTTTAATTGACAATTAATTTTTAAGCAATTTTAACAGTCTTTCTTTTTTTTTTTTCTGCGTTCCATTACGATCGATGGACTTTTAACGCACTTGATATTATTATAAAATTAAAATTCCCGAGCCACGTATTTTAATAAAGCTAGAATACATTTTTTAGAACGATGATCAATAAGTGCAAAAATTAAACGAAGTCGTAAGACGGTATTTTAATTGATAAGAAGCGTCGAGATTGATGACGGGCGAATTAAAGCAGAAGTAAAGGTTTCGCGGTTCGCGGTTCGCGCTTTTCTCTCCGTGTCCGATGCTCGCCGGCGATAAGGGTTCATTCACCGATCGAAATGATCCACAGATCGCATTGTTTGCCACCCTCCTATTCCGGGAAGGGAACGAAACCGATTGCTAGCATCGCGAGACTTGCGTTGAACGCTTCGTGCGTCACTATTCGCGGTTCCATGTTGATTCATTTGATCGGTGCGTGCAATAGCTATTGAATTTATCTTTATAACGTGACAATAAACGCAAGGAAGAATCGCACCTTCGGCAAACACGAACATGCGGCAAAATAAAAATTCACGTAACAAAAAAAAAAGAAAAATTTTATTCTAGAAAGGAAGAACCCACGTAACGAACCGTGTGCGTTATAGTGCTGTGTTAATTTTTATTCCGTTCGTGATTTTATCAATAATATCTGGCCTTATCAGTTGCGCCGGATCTGCATCCGATAAGATTTTATTGACAGATAAATGCAATTGACTGATAGATTTCTATTGACTACCTGGCAATTCTGCGAAAAGAGAGAGCATGTGGATGATCATGCTCACTTTCATTGTGGCGGATGTAATCGAGAAGAAATGTAAAATGAGAGAGAGAAAGAGAGAGAGAGAGAGCGAGAGAAAGAGAGAAATAAAAAAGAAAGAGAAAGAGGAGGAGAAGGAAAAAGAAAGATCAAGTATTTGCACTTCTTAACTCACGCACTGTACACATGCACGGGTCGCGACCTATCAAATTTGATAGCAAAAGTTCGAGTGCAGATTGCGATCCATTTTTTTGTTAATTTATTTTTCTTTTAAAAAAATCTTTTTTTTCCCTGTTTTTTTTTTTTCCTTTTTTTGTTATTCGCTGCTTTTGGCCCATTCGAGAGATTGCGCGAAAGAATTCGTTCGTTTTTTTTATTGCAATGACTACGCGAACATGTTCTGTCTTTAATTTGACAAACGATAGCTGTCGTAGTAGGCTGTGTAAATGAGAGAATTATTTTTCAGTCTACGATTTTAAAATCGCTACGACGAACAAAGGAAGAAAAAAAAATGTGACAGTAAAATCGTGAATGTTAATATCGCTGTAGCGACTGATTCATTAAAGAAAGTTTACGTTTCCGAATGCATACATACGCGCACGTCCCCGCCGCCTTCTACGAATCTTATAAAATGAAACCCTTCGCCTCCATTCATTAGACAAACTCGGACCGTTTGATCTTTATATTCTTTATTATGATTATTATTTCAGTGCGCTTTATTGGTATACCAAACGTCATTTGTATATTTTTCTCTAAACTTTTTAGTCCTGGAATAAAAGCTTATTTTTTAAACACACCTTACGCTCAATGAAACCAAGAATTTTAACGAGTCGAATATCTTACGTAATCTCGTCGTGCGCGTGTGTGGGCGCACACGCGTATACTTATTTCCTTAAATATTTTTATTGAGAGCGAAAAGAAACTTTTTACGCACCGAACTCGTGGTATCAAAAGCCGCGCGCGATACACGTGCAATACGCAGCTGTCTACACCTAAGAACGAATTCCAACATTTGTAATTCTTTGCTACAAGAGGTAGGTCTTTTCGAACATGCCGGCGGAAATGGCACGTGGTGGTAGATTTCACTTTACACGTGGCACACCGCGAAACATCGATTTCTCATTCGAGATAATTACTTTCCCTAATCGTAATATTCTAAAAACTGCTCTACATGATCCGTACAAGTTTAAAATAATCCCTTATTCGCATCGAATGGTACCACAAATAAAAAAAAATAAAAAAATAAAAAACCCAGAGATAAACCGGGATAGTAAAGCGAGCCCAATTTCTTGGGAGCTTTGTTTCAATTTCGCAGGTGCGTTTACAAAAAAAAAAGAAAAAAAATTGGCCGATTAAATTCGAGCAAAAAAAAAAGAAAACGTTGCGTCCCGTCCGTGTTATGACACCTCGCCGGCGGTCTTTCGGGACAGGACGAAAGCAAGTATTCGCCGCAAGGCGTAAGAGCCGGCCAGAGAACGTCAAATAGTGGGGCGTCTCGAGTGGACGATAACGAAAGTGGGGATTCCTCGTGACGGACTCCGTCGGAAAAGGCGAAGTTGGGGTACACTGCGAAATGCGATCGCGCCGGATGATATCTTGGGTGGAGGGGAAGGAAAAAAAAAAAAAAAAAAGAAACACGTAGAAAATAACAAGTGGGGATAATTGTCCGTCACATTGCAGGAGGGCTTCCCCGAGTGGGGGAGGAATTGCAGTAGGGGAAATCCTGACCACCTTCGAGGTCCTCCAACTCCGTTCGGCTCGGCGTTTCGTGCACTCTGTCAGATTATATTCCGCTCAGTTCTTGTCTGCCCGGTGACAGATACGGGACGCTCTTCTGGCTCCTTTTTCTTTTCCCCGGCGTCGCTTTTTTTTCTTTTTTTTTTTTTTTTCTCGCCTTTTCCACCCCGCACGGCGAAACGAAGGACGAAAAGGGACGAGGACGTGATACCGTAGCGTTTACACCCGTCGAGATGCAGTGAGTCTTTCTAATGAACGATCTATCTTATGAATGATATGTTTTGTCATTTGTCGATTAGTCTCGTTTTCAATGCTTTTATATCTTCTCGGATGATGCCCCGTGTGTTTATTTTTTACTGTGCCACGTAACTATCTAAATTTCGATAAAAATTACGCACGTGTTACGCAAGTTCGATAGAAATACAAAGTTCGGGAAGTATAATGTTACACGTAGAAACAAATATTCATAAAGAAAAAAAATATTTATATTATATATAGATTTATAAATAGGTTCATTTAAGATTTTGTCACTTCAATAATTTTTAATTACAGATTCTTCTATTTTTTTTTCTTTTTTTTTATTACATTAATGTAATATGAACTTCGTACGTAATCGCAAATAAATTGATACACGTATAATCGTTAACAATTTGGATTAAAATATTTTGTTTTGGATTTGCCGATTAAAAGCACGCTTTCTTTAAAAACCGAAACCTTTATCTCGTATTAAATAAAACTCAAATTAATTGGGCAATAATTGATACGCGCGGTGATCATACAATTGCAGTGTGAATAACAGGATGAGTTCTGAAACTGGTATTAATTGATATTTAATGGCACTCGATCGTATAAGTTCTTAAATAAAAAAATAATTTTTTTAAAGTCTTTTCTTAACACTCATACTTATGTATATTTAATTTCATTTACGGTTCATAGTTATTAATTTATTTGTCGAATATTTATATTAAAATTACGTAAAACCAGTTGCTTCTTACTTATTAAAGAAGTAACAATTTTATCTTAGCACCGTAATATTTAATATGTTTCTTCCACATTAATTCTACACGCGCTTCCTCCGAAAAATATAGTTCCCTACGTGCGTCGCGCATCTGTAAATATTAAATTCATATACCACCACGATTTAGTCTTACATGTCAACCCTGACCATATAAAAAGATCAACGGTGATATCTTAAACAATCTCAATGCGGTTAAGTAAATACGAAATGGTACCCTTCTTATCTTTCGTCGTATGAGATATCTACCGTGTTACAGGATTCTTGAAGCACATACAAACAGCATGCACTTTTCGTTCAAATATCTCGCGTAATCGTAATTTTCTGTAATTTATATTTTATTCTATTCTATTTTACTCCGCGTATTTTAACGATGACGGCTAAAAAAAGAAAAAAAAATAGGAAGCTTGAATTCTTGCTTGAACAAGCAGTTCTGATATTAAAACATAATTTTTTTTTTTTTAATTTAAAAATTGCATACAAGATAAAGATTTTTTTTTTTAATTCAAGTAGACAAAATTTTTATTTTAATTTAAATCGTGATACTTATTTAAAAATATGAAAAAATGTGCATAACTATTTTTATTTTTTTCGGGATCTTATTTTAAAGTTTATTTTCGTCGTGTGTCATTATAAAAAAAAAATTTAGAACTTGATATCAATTTTTTTTTTTTTTTACCGATATCCTACGCAAATATGCAAATATTTTTACCTCCGGATAACGTGTATATAAATATGTGCTTGATCGGTAGACTTATCGTTCTCATCTTTACGTTTACCCCGCCTTCTTCCACGAGCCGTCGTGAGAAATGTCTTATCAACTCGGTGGATTCAGATAGTCCTACGGCAGCAGGGCTATAACCCCGCCGACATTAAACTCGCTATATTGGATTTCGCGAAATTTGCACTCCTCGTCAACCGCGAGAAACCCTCGTCTTTCTCCACTGACAAATAGTACGCATATTATATCTAGTTTATCTTCTGTTTATTCAATTAATTTGCCGGTCACTATAATTCTAACGTAGAACTCCCCTCGAAAATCATTTAAAAGGCTGAAATTGGCTTCGTGAAAACCGATTGTCAATGTTTTACGATATCCGATTTTCGCGTAAAGGTGCGCGTTGCATTATTAACGCGGCATTAGCATTGACATTGTTTGCGATCTAAGAATCTTTCATCCGACGAGTTACATTGACCTTACGGATAATCTGAATAATCGGGAAGGTTGTTACGTGGTCACCTCTTACGTCTGCGTCTTATAAAACGAAGAGACGGAGACGGAGATTATTGGAGGCGGCGGTGGCGGCAATAATTAAAAGCGTGGCGAAGGTTCTCAGAAGAAACCCGAGATCCACTATTCAGCTCCCTGTGCAGTCGTTGTTACGCATGCATAGAATATGCGCGCATACACACACGCCGACTATAAAATCGCCCTCGATTCCCGTTAGCATGGACGTTACGTCATCGAGCATTAGACCCCCATTCGTATTTGTCAAAAGCAAACTGCAGATCGCGCGAAATATTTTCACCTCGCCCGGAGGAGCGAATAAAGATTCGTTGCACTTTTTTTTTTTTTTTATTTTGCCTAACGCGTCGCGGATTATTATTTCGCGTCGCGTGAAAGCGAATTAATTTAATAAATATGATACGTACGTAATCAAGACTTTACAAATTTTGTTAAGATCACGATATTTGTAAATTTTCTAATATTTTTTTTTTTTTTTTCTTTTTCTTAAACCATACTTTTTTTTTAGGGGGCGGGGGAGGTTTAGAATTGTAATTTTATTTATTTAGGACTTCATCAATATTTGTTGTACATGGGATGCGTTGTGTATTTTTTTTTTCTCGCTATTTCTGCACCTTCCCTAGTTTGTCGAAGAAAGGTTCCTTCCGCCACCACCGCCGGTCGTTTACATTGCGAAACGCATTAGCGTTAGACGGATCGTGTGCATCGTGTGCACCGGGCGCGCAATTGCATGCAGCGCGTGCCCATTTAATACCGTTTCCTTTCGTATTAGTGGTTTACAAAGTACCCGATTGCACCTGGTACACAACCGTCCAGGATACGCGCAACCAGTTTCACGGAGAACGGTCTCGCTCCCGATGCGCTCGGACGTTCCATCGCACTTAGCCGATGCATTAAGACGCATCCTCGTGCCTGTTGGGCTCGTGTTAGACGTACGACATATCCTAAGACAATCGGAACCGTTAGGCCGACTCTCATCCACCGGTATTTGCATTGCCGATGTAAAATGCACGCGCGTAGTTATCACGCGTGTAAGTTTCACCTGCGGTCGAGTGTACGCGTAAATTATTATTCATTTTTCGACAAGATTAGGTTTCCACCCTGGAACTTAATTATTTTCCTCTTTCGCTAATTTTCTTTTTCTACGATGTCTAGTCCAGAAGAAGAGATACTTTTCCTAAAAAAAAATTTGATTCTGTTAGCGGAATTATTATGTATTACCCTTTTTTTTTTCCTTCGTTATCGTACCACTCATTCGAAGATTAATTTACATCTTTTGTATTGTTAAAAATATTACCACCGATATCAGCTCGTCGATTTGTGTCACAACCTACCTCAACGTTATGTAAATATAAATCGCCTAAGCAGATTTTTCGAGGGGTCAGACTACATCGGGTGTCGAATTCGCCGTTAGCCTGCAAATTTCGTATTCGTCACAACTTTACTGACGATCGAGAGCAATAACGCTGGGGTATGCACTTTTGCACGCGAGTCGCAGTTTTTGTCTAGTGACTCACGTGCTAATAGCTCGCATGCCGTTCACGTGTGACGTAAAAAAAAAAAAAAATCCAAGTTATATTTAATAAATTAATTTTTTTTTTTTTTTAATTTAGTTATTGCTTATATTTTAATTGTTAATTTCAGGGACTTATAAAATTAAGTTTCGTCAGTTCAGCTGTAATTTTAAGTATTTGCATATTGCAATAGACCAAAGAATTATAAGATTGAATGGCCAGCCATTGTTTGCCGTGATATTTAAACATACGATTTTTTTGTTTAATCTTCGACGAGACTGCGCGCTTTTATCGGCGTTTCTATCTGTATTTGTTAATTGGCGGTGAGTTTGGACACCACGTGAGAAGTCCCCGGCGATCTTCAGCATCGCGAAAGCGATCGCAAAGGTGTCTCTGAACACGTACCGGTATGCAGAAACGTGCTTAGGCCGCCGCGCGGCTGCTCAAGGCTGCATCCGTATTGACATCATCGCGAGCGTACGGCGGTGCTTTCGTTTATTTTACGCCGGTCGCTTCTTTACCTTGTTTTGGACACGTTAATGTGCTCCAAGATAAAGTGCACGTGCGCGATGCGCGCGCGTGGCAATGCGAAGAGCGCCGGCAATTTAATGATTTTTCTTCGCGCATAATTGCATACGTAATTAAAAAGAAAAAGGAAGTCTACCGCGGACTCAAAAAATTTCACCGAGACTTATCGCGCCGAAATTAATTCAAATAATTCAACTTACGAAAGTCATAAATTATTAAAGTTACCTAAATTTTATTTTATCTTTCTTTTTTTTTTTTTCTCTTTTAATAAACGTGTTTGAAAGTGCAGGACACGCGAGACTTTTCCTCAGTACTTTAAACGTGGTCGCCTGTAATTTTCTTTTCGGGAACGACGAAGGAACGCCTCGGCATTCCGCGCGCACACGTCATCACTCTGACTTCCGCGAAGCGGGATTTTCACGGCTCCTTGGGAGGCATTATCCAGAACGATTTACTGGCATTCTTCACCGAAAAGATAATTGTCACGTTGAAAAAATGCATCGTAAAGAACACACATAATTCGCTCGTGCCGTACGGCTAAAAGCTCGTTACGCTATTTTACGCTCAGGTAAAACCCCGCTGCGTCGTTCGAGTGGCCGCTGAGCCGAAACCAGGTATAAACAACTAGTAATGGCAATGGTAATGGAGTAGCCGTGTCGTTCCGGACTCTCTTATGATGAGGGTCAGTCCGTGGCAAAGGACGAAGGGACACCAAAAGGGGTTGGCTCTTCCGTTTGTAAGGCACGCGCCCGCGTTTGCGCCCGCATTCGACCAAACCACGGCTTCCGCTCTCCCGCGACGGTTACCTTCCGGCGTTTCTCACACGGAACAGCGATTTTGTTTTCCTTCTTTTTTTTTTAAAAAAAAAGAATTTTTTTTTTAAAGTAATATAATAACGTGACAAAGTTCCGAACATGTGCCTACAAACTAAGTAGGAAAACGCTTGCATTTACGAATAAACTACGAGAAAAAAAGTGAAGATAATTCTTCAGGGAATTCGAATTGAGCGATTAACTCGAGCGATCGATTCGCGAGATACTCCGTCGCTTCGCG
The DNA here is from genome assembly GCF_019399895.1 of Cardiocondyla obscurior. Taxonomy (NCBI): domain Eukaryota; kingdom Metazoa; phylum Arthropoda; class Insecta; order Hymenoptera; family Formicidae; genus Cardiocondyla; species Cardiocondyla obscurior. The sequence goes on along the minus strand of NC_091879.1, from coordinate 4,185,373 downwards.
ATCCGCAAATCCCACGGGTAGGGGCGTATTTATTCGCGAAACGTGATCTGATTGCAAAATACGAAATGTGATCCGCAATTGGCACTGTTTATTTAATTTTCTCATTGCTATTGGTGTCTCTACGGACATTTAATTAACTTCGGTCTTCTTATGCTTTAATATTTAATACGAGCGTTTAATTAAACCGGACAAACTAATCGAATATTTTTATTTAGTATTATCAAAAGACTAGAACTTATTAAACAATTAAAAAAAAAAAGATATATATAATGTAATAAAATAATTAAAAAAAAAAAAAAATTAATATGAATTGTCTTTCGCGCTTTGTAATTACAGACTTTGCTGTTACAGTTCGTCGTTGTATCGGCCGATAAATAACACGATGGGCACCGTGGCTGGAACGGGAGGGACCTACACTCTCCCTTACATGACGAACAGCCCTACGGAATTGCCGTCATCTCCACAACTGTGGAACGCTCCAGGTAGGTATCGACTACCTGAAGACGACTACCTGAATTGACGACATTCGCGTTGCTTAAACCGGCTAATCTTTATTAATCTCCTCTGCATTGAACAAGTCGCTTTTACTAAATTGTCATCGTTCCATTAATCATAATTCTAAATAATTATTTAAAATCTCTTTGTAATAACTTTACGCTGATTCGGCAACAATTATTTTAACGCTTTGCGAGAAGCGGGCACAAAGGTAAGCGCCTCAGTTCTGAAAGAGGCGGGTAATGTACTTCGTTTGACTGTTATTGTCGAGAAGAACAGATCTTTTAAATCGATTTTGGGGTAAAAGCCGCTCATTGTTGCAAAAGATAGAATTCGTAAGTTATGAAAATTTCTTCTTCTTTTTTTTTTTTTACACGACGCGCTTTGTTACCTCAACAGTTACAGGTTTGAATACGCTGTCCATTCCGGAGGATTACGGTAGTAAATCTACGGGTACGGTCTCCCACCAATCTTTACCGGCGTTTTCGCAACCGTTCGGTACTCGAACGAGCTTCCGCGGTTATAGTCCTCCTTACTCGTCCTCTCAACAAAACACAACGGAAACCGCAGCCGCTGTGGATGCAACATCTTGGACGTACGCATCGCCAGCCGAAACGTTGACGACGCAATACGGGACGCCGTCCAGGCGACAAACTGTTAATCCGGGAACAGCACCGACGCAAATTAGCGCCGCGGCGAGTTTGACAGCAAGTAAGTAAAATATTTCTTTTTTGTATTAACCAAACGGAAGCTAATAATACTATAGCTTTTATCGTTAAATGTAACCGGACTGAATTAATAATGGACTAAAATTAGGAGAAAGTCTTTGAATACTATTTTTACGCATAAAAAAAAATTAATATCAAGTAATAATTGCTATATCTATATTTTCTTTTTTACGAATAATAATTTTGTTTTTAATTGAATTAATAATTTGGTGAAAGAAAAAAGAAAATTGTTTTTTGCAAACGGAATTAAAAGATGTGACGATGTGGCGTTGAAAAAAAAATGTTAACGATTAATCGACAGCAGGCAGAATATTATAACCATAATTTAATAAGCCCATTCTTTTCGTTGTAACGATACAACTGCAAAAAGTCACGCGAGATCTTTCTCAAACCCGGCGAGATTATATTCGCTTATCTCTCGAAATTAAATCCGCTTACGCAGCTTCTGAAACTTGTCATGCCACGATATTAGCGGCGATCGTCGAGCATTCTCACAATTTAGGTTATCAAATCGCAAGGTTTGTCTTCAGCAATGAAATTGCAAGAATCGACCCGAGTATCGTCATAAGATAACGTGAACGTGCGTCGGTGATTTTTCATTGATTCGCGGAATATAATGAGAAATATTCCGCATAGCTTATTAATTATCGCGACTTTCAACCGTACGTGTTTTATAATTTTTTTCACGTTCCAATAACAATTTCCAGTAATACGTTTGAATCTTTGCGGGACATTTTTATACAGCAGTTCTTTTTTTTTTTTCTTTTTTCTTTCTCTTTGCTTTTCTAAATCCGACATATTCTCCGAACGATTCCCTCGCGGTTCGAAATACGAAACCGCAAAGTGCAGAGCGACGCAGGGAGAGCTGGAAGTAACCGATCCGTATAAGCAACCCTCGTTCGAAAAGATTCCAGAGCCTCCTGCGGTCGTATACGTCGGCGCGCCCTATCACGCGTTCCTGAAGTGGGCGGTGTCCTTTGACGGCGACGCGTTTTTCTCGCGCACGCATCTGCGACGGTGCGGGAATAAATAAGCGCCGGCGCTAAACGACGCGAGGTGGTATCCCGCGCTGCATCGACGTACAGCATGGATATCGTCAACCGTGATCGGTGGGCGTATTGCACGTATAGGCATGCACGCTCCTTCGGGCTCTTATCAAATTCCGCGCCCGACGCAAACGCGCCATTTAAATCCGCCTCGTTCGAGAGTCGCGTGATCAACGAGGAAAAAAAAAAAGAAAAAAAAAATAAGGCGTGTAATTCTTTAAAATTTTTTTATCGTTATTACGTTTCTCTGTCCGCGGAGACACGAAGGAGAAGCCGTCTTTTCGTAGTCATAGATATTTATTGTATTACGTCACGTCGATATTCCAACTCTCATTGAAAATATTTCACTTTATTAATTTTTTTTTTTTTTTTTTTTTTTTTTAATTTTACGATACACGCAATTCCGGTCAGCGAGGTACTGTTTCCGCGCGAATGATGATTCGGCGGTAATTCAAGCTCTCGCGACGATCGCGTTACAATTGTCATAAATAACAAGGAAAAGGATTCAACGTTCCGTTCCCGGCCGTGGAGATTTCGGTACGGAGGCGAGACCGGCTCGACCGCGGGTGGCATGGGATAATCACATAGTTGTGACTAATTCGTTCACGGTACTAAATTAGAGCTGCTCCGGCAGACCACTCGAATATCGTGTTTCCTCGAATATCGTGTGTCCTCTTACTTGACACAGCATTCCCCGGGGACAATATTTCTCGTGCGACTTTTTTTTTTAGCCTGGCGCAACTATTTATGAGCCACGTGAAATGAACGTTCAATGGATGATCAATTGGATAGGTGGTGCGTATCTTACGAATTTCCATCGTTATCGGGGCGGTCTGAAAATTTATCGCCCGCACGGGTCACTGGCTGCTGACCACTGACATGTCGACTTTGTAAACGAGAATCCGCGATACGGATTCGCGGTTTTGTTGTGTTTTGTTAGCCTGTCGGGAGCAGATTAACTAATAAATACCAATGAACTCTTTTCCAATCCGCAATCGGTCATATACATTTTGTTCTTTGCGATTTTGCTAATTTTACTCGCGCTTTTAAAAATAATAAGCAACCTTTTTTTTCTCTGCTCCGCGAGAGCTTCGCGGTTCTCTAAAATAATTTATGTTTGAAACTTTTATCCTTGAGTTAAGTTAAGATTAATTCAGTTATTATTTTAAAAACTGGTATAGAAAATTCTTTTCAGAGAATATATTATTAAAAAAATTTTTCTTTTTTCTAAGGCTAAGTGATTCATTTGCATCGCGATGTACTTTTTTATCTCGTAAAAATTGTTGAAATTCCAAAGTTCTTTATCGTCTACGATTTCGGGCTTCGCGATTGCAGTGAAAGACTCGTCAACGATCTGCGGCACCTGTTTCCGCAACATAAAATCGCCAACGGCTATCGAAAGAGACATTGATATGACCGTGACCTAGGCTGCGGGAACGCGTAGGTCTAATCTAGCTGTGTCTACGTGCGATACTGAGGTAATGATAGGGCTGTATCTGACTGACGCGTGTCGGCTTCCGATAATTTCGCCATATTTTCAGGTGTCGACGCTTTCAGGTATCTAATCGAATAGTGATGTCGGCGACGCGCGGTCAAATTTATTCTCCGACTTTACAATAAAAGCAACGCGTTTCTAATTGCGAGATATCCATGTTTTACAAAGTAATCGAATCTTCTAATAAAACAAATTTCAACTCTTTAATTAATTCTTTAAATTAAAAAAAAAAAAAGTCTTTATTTAACTGACGCCTTATAAAATGTGCGTAAAATAAAGCAAGCTCCGCGAATAAATTCGAGAAAATGATCGGTGCACGGTTACTTTTGAGGAACGCTATTACGAGATACCCAGCAAAGTAGTGCAAGCTGGAGAGATTACTCTGGCAATCTGATATACATTGAAATTACAATGTTCTTGGATCAATCGGAAATTTATGGCAATGTAATATCACGTTCGCGAGGCATGTCGTGTCAAAGATAAACTCGATAAGTTTGATTAAGACGCAAGGCGCTTCTTTTTTTTTCCCTTTTTTCTTTTTAAATACCTCCTTGGTGTCGTCTGCAATTAATTTTGGGTCTTATGCAAGCGCGAGTTCACGACTGAGGTCGACATTGCACGCAGCTTGTTACTTACGATGCGCTCTACCTCTCGCGTCCCCTCCAACTTCTCTCTTTCTTTCTTCATCCGTTTTCGGCAATAATTAAGACCCGCTCGAGTGATAACGTTCGACGGGTACATTGAACGTTAAACCAACGCGTCTCGATCATTTATTTTAGATACTAATAATGACGCCGAGATAAATGTGCCTCCTCAAAGTTCACGGAGGTCGACCGGACCTCTTTATCCGTCTGACATGAAAGTCACGCTGAAAAAGCATCGAGTTAATGTTGAAAATATCTTGTCGAATTTTTAATCGTCGCCGTTGAAATATTTTTTTCACATGTGTCTTTACTAATTAAAAAAGAAAAAAAATTTTTTTTAATTAACTTTGAGTTTTTTGTCTCTTTCTTTTTTTTTCGTTGAAGATCTCGAAGAAATTCTTCGGACGTTTCAAATTATTTTTGTATATTGCGAAAAAAAAAAGTTATTCGAATTGAACGTTCACTCTTTAATCACGTCGCACGACTTTCCGATTCTTTTTCTCGCGCTCCGATTTATTATTTTTGTTTCGATTTTTTAAACCGCCGGTTTTTATCTGCAACGTAATTTTCGGGTATCAACGATGCACGTAATGAAAAACGAAGTAATTAACGACGTAAACTGCGCCGAGCGAATAGCAATGGGGGCAAAAAAAAAAAAAAGATGCGTTTCCGAGGGTTGCATTGATCGGAGAGGGAGAGTCGGAGGAGTTTAAGTGGTTCTTCAGGAACTACAGCCTGCGGTTACACATGCCGCACCATCCGGACTTCGTTGTAGCAGGCCGGCAACGAGAGGGACGCTTCTTTTCCTTTTAACATACCGCGACCTCGAGTGTTTCATCCGCGAGTCCATGCTGGCTGCGATTTAAGTTTAACCGTGCCAGACACCTATCCCCCTCCCGCCCGCAGAACTATTTCTCTCGGTGTACTTTCGTATACGTCGATGCAAGAGCCCCGCAAGAGTCGTGCATCATCATGAAGGACCGTGCACGTGGCCGTCCCTAAATTAATCCAGCCGGTCCGAAAATTTTTTTCTTTTAGACTAGAACGCGCGACTCGCTTTTTATTATTTCTATTTTTATAAATGAATCGTATTTTACTTAAAAAAAAAAGAAGAAGTTATAATTAACATTTTTTATCTTTTAACTTTTTTTAAATTTACTTTTAATTATTTAATAATAAGACTAAAGGGGATAGAAGAGAAGAGTGAGTAAACGACAACTGCATGGAACTCTTGCGCATTCGGCGCGAACGAGAACCGATTGAGCCTTTCCGTATGAAATAATATGTCGCAAAGGCGAGGGCAGATTAGAGTAGAGCGAAGGAAACAAAAGCACAGGTGAACAAGAATGTTAATGCGACGATAACGCAGTTATTATCGCGTCGAGGTATAATCGTCTAACTGTGAAATTAAGTCCGCCGGAATGCCGCGAGGAATAACGTGTGCTGCGGCGATTTGTTGTTTAATCTGCGACATAAAAATACGTTGCGACTTTTATTTTTTTTTCTGTTTAGTGCCCTTTTTATATATATATATATATTTCTTTCTATTTTTTTTTTTTTTTTTTTTTATATCGTTGTCACGATTCGCAGTTTCTCTGTCTCACGATACGTGCTCGAGGCTAGGGTGTCAGGAAGGTCGGAATGCAACGGCGGCGCCGTTCGGGTGCGAAAGTGCAACGTGAATCCCCATATGTATTTGGATCATAGCGAGGACTACGTACAGGATACCCGGCTACGTCAGCTACTTCTTGCTTACATAATATCCGGTTGCTTTCCATTCTGATTCTACCGCTATAATCTCGAGAAGATTCTCCTGTCCTCTGACCTCTTTGCTCCCACGTCGGTCCAGTAACTCAATGCCTGCATTTTAATTCCTTGGTACTCCCTGTCCGCCCCCTCCCCGGTGTCCTTTCATATCTAGTTACGGACGCCTTCTCTACTTCGAGAACTGCGTGCCGCGCTATGGGCGCGCGATGAAACAATTCGAGCAACACGATATCTTGATCTTAATTTTGATTTGATTTAGAAACACGATATGACGCGTAGGGAAAACAAATGGATCGGCGCTTCGTTAATATACGGGTGTACATGTAAGTGGACGAGAGACCTCGTGGTATTCGCAACGATATTAAACAGTCTAATTCGCGTACGCGTACATGTAATTACGGTTCAAACTGCGGAAGGGGACGGCGTTATCTCGTGCCGCTTCGCCCTTTCGGGTTCCTCCTCGCGAATTAATATCTAGCTATTTATGGGTCAAGGTGGTGACGTGAAAGCGTAAAAACGCAACTCAATCCACGCGCGTGTGCGATGCGCCCTGAAAGAGTTCGTAGGACTCGCACGGGCATCAGCAGCTTCTTGCTTACCTACATACAATATCCGATTGCTTCCCAGTCGCGTTTCTGCCGGATGTGCTACTCGCGTACGCCGACCTCTTCGTTCTCTTCTTCGCCGTTTCGCTTTCCTTCGTTTTTTTTTTAAATTTTTTCCTTCTTTTTTTTTCCTGTTTTTTTCTTCGCCGAGTAACTCGAGACAAATTCTCTTATTTTTCTTCGTCGTCAAGTGACGCGTTCACCCAACTCTCGCTGAAAGGCATAGGCGCGATTTACGCGTATCATAATTCCGACGAATACCTTTCAGCGAAGGTTCAAGTAATTTCTGACCGGCAATCGCGCCCGTCGACTTTTCATCGTACGGCAATAATTTTAACTAATAATTGGACCTTATAATTACAGTTCTGTACGCACGAACGACGCGTTTTTTAACGTGAAACATAAGCACGTGGCTGCTAGGTTGGCCGGCGTCGTTATCAGCGAACGCCGGAAACTCTGATAATGCCATGTCCGTTTCCATCCTTGCTTCGTCACTTCTACGCTTCCTGCATCCTTCCTTTTTCTTCATTAAATACTCGTCATTCCGTTGCATTTTCCGTTGTAATTTTTACTCTTAATATTCTAATTATTCTTAATATACCGATATACTCTACTTACTCTTGATATTCTGATATAAAATTCTTAATGGTTTAGTTTTAAATAGAAAATTGCTATTCAAAGTATAAATTATTTACTTATTAAATACTTAAATTTATTTATTAAAATTTCTCTGCGAAATTGTTTGAAATTTGTAATAATTAATTAATCTGAAGAGAGAGAAAGAGGAAAAATTATATATATATTTTTTTTTTCACATTCTATTAATAAATTTATATGTTTTGGAACAGTTTATTTTCTATGCCGCGGTCTAAGAAACTATGCATATTCATAGTCACGTAATGGAAGTGGGGGAGTGTTGCGAGCTAACGAAACAATTGTTTCTGAGTGGTCACGTAAAAAGAGGCCACTGCAGATATGGTCACTCCCGTCAGAGACACGTGTATAGTTTTCTGTTTTTCTTTTTTTTTTTTTCTTTTCTTTTCCTTTTACCTGGTCGCACAACGCACCGCTTTGAACGTCATTTTATAAACCGCGAAAACGCGCGCGGAGATTATGCAGTTTTATCTTTGCAACGGAAAGAAAAGAAATTTCGCACATTGCGCCTGCCTGCTTTTCTAATTGTACATTTATATTCCAGATACTTGCTAACGCGGTATTTATTAGATATTATTAAAAAAGAAAAAAAAATGATAAAATTGCAAGAAATCGCAAGTACTGCATCGTTATTACTATCTACATTTATTATTTCCTTTTTTCGAAATTTAATTAAATTAATAAAGAAAAAGAAATAATAATTGAAAAAAAAAAAAAGAAAGAAAATGATGTAAATTGTGTCACGCACACGTGCCTATTTGTCACGTGCTGCGTCCGCGCCTATTTGATCCTTCTGAGAAACCCAAGTGTGAATGAAATACAGTGCACAACATCGAAGCGGAGTACTTTACGGAGGGCCGCGAGTGCGTGAACTGCGGCGCGATTTCCACACCTCTATGGCGTAGAGACGGTACTGGACATTACCTCTGCAACGCATGCGGTCTCTACCATAAGATGAACGGCATGAATCGTCCATTAGTTAAACAACCACGTCGCCTGGTAAGGAAGGCTTCCACGGTGACGGCAACCGTGAGGGAGCGGTCTAGCAAAGTCGTTCGCAATACTCAAAGGCTGTGCGTTAAATCCGCTTCGTCAGACCGTTTCTATTTTACGTCTCGTTGCTTAACTTTCGTCGCTGTTGCTCAAGCAAAATTGGTTCCGAACGAAACGGAAACCATCGGAGTCTTTAAACGACACGTAGAACTGTAGACGTGTCTGATGAAAACGATATTTTGCAAAGCACAAACCGAACTAGCCGCAAACTACATACTCGAGAGGAACATGAGAGAAACAGACAGAAAGAGAGAGAGAGCGAGTTAGAGTCCTTTCTCGCTCGTTCTCGTCACTGTCCAGGAGCCTATGTGGAAATTCGCCCGTGACGTTCTGCCCCCCCTTTTTTTTTTAATATATCCGAGGGATGCGTAGCAACCATCCCCGTCTTCGGACACAGCAAAATGAAACATCTCGCGATGTTAGACTCGCTCTTTGCGAGGTTCAATGCACCGTCGTGTGTGTACCTAATACACGCAGGAGAGAAATAAAAGAAAAAAAAAAAAAAAAAACTACCCTTAACGTATGGCCTCATGTCTGTTTCAGTGGCGGACCAGGGCAATTTCTACAAAGACTTCTGTGGGTATAGTGGCGCCCGTCGCGCCCTCGGGGAGGAGAAATCGAGCCGTCGTTTGGTAGGTGTCATCCTCCCAAATCAGCACTCTCTCTGTCTCTCTCTTTTTCTCTTTGTCTGTTTTCCCTTTACTTTCATTGATAACGTTCTTTCTGATAATAAAGTAACAAGCACCCTACGCCCGACGTCCCTCCGGCTTCTTTTCATCACCGTACCTCGTCCCAATCATTTCATTACTCTTATGTATATTATTTTAGCTTGTCGTTGATTCCGTTACCATAAGTAAAGCTTGTAACATACATTTGACATCTAAGACTGTTACGTAATTTCGTTTTATAATCGAATAACGCAAAACAGAAAGAAGTACGTAGGCAACTGAGTCGAGACTTGATCAGAAAATCTATGTCACGCCATGATAAAAAAAAAAAAAAAAAAAAAAAAAAGTAACTATGTGCAATTGTGATTAAAATGTTGGAAAAAATAATTTTTTTTTCCTGCTCCAAGTTTCCCCGTAACGTTTCTATCGCATTGACATATCACGCTTTCTTCGCTCACTCATCATTATACGAAACCGTTGATTATCGAAGGCAGGTCTCTACCGTTCTCGTCGCCGGTGGCGCATTTCAAATAGAGAAAAAAAAAAAAAAAGAAAAAACATTCGAGTCGTAGCCCCGAGGTGCCACTATACCCACGGTACGAGCACTTTCCTTCCCGAAATCACGTGCAGCCTGTTGTAAAGTATGCCTCGCAATCACCGTGGCCGCTTGCCAATTTCCGACCACACGGAATGATTCTTTGTGTCTGTTGAGTTTTTCCAGGCTCACGTGATCTTCGTGACCGAGGGTGGCTCGGCTTTTCTGCTCCGCGGTCTCTACGGTACCTTGCACACAGAAAGCTTTCTAATCACGGTAATCCGAAGTCTGATCCTATTTCCGAGCTTGCGTCGGAGCTCTTTAAATTTATAATATTTATAGGAAAAAAAAAAAAAGTGATCGATCGTCCGAGCTTTCTATTTAAACATTCGAGTGTTCAAAATTTATTTTCCGACGTTACTCTCTCGCATTGCCACGCTAGTTTCTTCCGGCACGAGTTTGCTTCTTAGAGTGGCACAGTTTAAACGCTATGCCTTCATCAGACTTTTTTTTTTCTTTCTCTCTTTCTCTCTCTCTTTCTCTCTCTCTCTCTCTTTCTCTCTCGGTTGCGAAATCATTCTAAAATATTTTGTTGCTCAAGGCGGTAGCGTGTAATAATTATTTTATGTCCCTAGTCTGCCACGAGACGCCTTGGTCTCGCTTGCAGCAATTGCGAGACGACGATGACATCCCTGTGGCGTCGAAATTCGCACGGCGAACCTGTGTGCAACGCCTGCGGCCTTTACTACAAGCTACACGGTATCAACAGGCCGTCGACTATGAAGAAAGATAGTATTCAAACCCGGAAGCGGAAGCCTAAGGGTGGAATGAAGAGCAGCGATACACCCCTTTCGGGCAACGTCGCTCAGTGCACAAACAACAATAATAATAATACCAACAACAACAACAACAATACCAGTAACAACAATAATAACAATAGCTTTAAGCTTGAACCAGGTATGTAAAAATATCTAATAAATCTTATTATTAAAACATTTTAATTTTGCACGGTTTCCCCGTTAGTTAAATTTAATTTCTCCTTACAACGTTTCGCGAATTATTTATCGAGTCTAATCAATCGAATAAATGCACTCGCTTTTATCATTATATTACTCTAAGCGTCGGATTCAAATTTGATTTATAAAAATATAATTTTTATGTTGATTTTTCAGATCTTTTACACCCTTATGGCAACGTAAGAATGCGCAGCGACGTGTCTCAAGCGTCATATCCGGGCAGTACCTACAGCGTCCATTCCGCGAGAGGATACGTGACCTATCGACCCGTGTATTACGATTTAATTACTTCGCAGCAGCAGCAGCAACAGCAGCAGCAACTATTGGAAACCCATTCGCCAAAAATCGAATGCCCGTCTCCGCCTTGCACGCGCTCGCCCGGAATGGTCTCGGCCGGCCAATCGCCTGACCACCACCAGCTCACCTCGCCACATATCGTTACCCTAGGTAGTCCATCGAACAGTCCAGCCGGATCCAAAATTATACTAGACAATGGTCACCTCGAGAGGTCCACGGTAGTGTCGATATCATCTTAAGCGCGCTATTCTAAATTTTTCTATCGGCGCAACAGACGCTGGCCTGCTCAACTACTAAATAATTGAGTATTCGCGATAAGATTACTTTTCGATGGACGGGGGAGTCAGTCTGTCGCACGAATCCAAAGAGGACTGGAAAGGATCAATATCTCATACGGCCTAATGATACCTTCGGATTAAAATTTCTGTCCGAGAAGTAGCGATCGAAAAGTAGCCGATTCTCGACCGGGATCGAGCTCGGATCTTCGCTCGCTCGAACAGCCCGTGTCTCATTGCGCTATGATCGCCGCGTTATGCTGAATGTACTCCAGGAAAATTAGAAGCTCGTTAAGACAGACAACAAACGGAAACTTAGTAACGAAGTGCCCGCGTGTTTCAGAAAAATTAATAACTTTGATTTAACTGCTGCTTTCAATTCCTTTAATCAGCGGGACGAATTAACGACGCTCGCAATTTTTTTTTTCCTACGCGCATTGTGATATGCAGAATTGAAAGTTATATACCTTTTACAAATATGTGAAAATATGAAAAACAGTGCTGTTGTAAATAAGAATTTTAGAATGTTTTAAAACTAGAATTTTTCAGATATTTTGTTTGTTTGTTTTTTTAGAAGAAAACTTTTTAGAGGAACACGAAGTGCCTCTTTAAAAAAAAAAAAAAAAGAAAGAAACCCAAGTAGAAAATAAATTTCTTTGCTTATTTTATTCAATTTTTTTTTTTTTTTTTTACCAAAGAACGCTTTGATGAATTTTATGTTGACATTTAAGATAATACCAAATTACGAATGATATTGTATCTGTACATATATATATGCATATATGCGTACGTATATATACATGTATATATATAGGGGAATTTTCGTATGTAAGATTAAATATAAGTGACTTTATATTTTAGCGTAAATTTACATAAAAATATAAGGATATTCTAATATCCTTTTTAATAGTGGTTATGTAATATTTTCGATATACAATGAAATATATTGCGCGATAAAAATGATAAAGATAATGTAACATAATACAACTAAATGATAAGCATATAGCATTAACGGTGTATATTATATGAATAAATATATTTGACGGTTCTGCGAATAAATGTGTGCGAAAATTCACGCATTTTCTCCCTTTTATAATAAACCGAGTTGAGTTTTGTTAGCTAGCTGTATCAATATGTTAAATATATTTTCAAAATGTTGTGTATTTCTAAATAAAAATAGGATATTTTAAAGTTTCTTTTTTTTTCTTTTTTTTTTTAAGGCCATTAGAATTTAGTTTTAATGATTTATGAAATTAAATAATTTATATTTATGCCGCACGATAGCAATTTTATTCGAGCTTTTTATTTAAAAAATAGCATTTGGTGCGTCGTTTAAAATAATAATCCGCTTTTTTAATTATTGAATGAGCTATTTAAATTACATTGTACGCAAAGCGTTTAACAAGATTTCTCTATAACGTTCATCAAAACATCGGTTGACGAAAAGCGAGGAGTCAGTGAACGACCGAAAGTTTATCCTTGTGTGTTTTGGGTGATAATGCAATGTCTGGGCTAATCTTTGTAGCCTCATATGCCTCTGCACGCAGTGACGTAGTTCATATCGTGATTTATAAAGACTTGAGAGAGTAATCAGCTGCTACTTATATTACAAAGTCAGGCGCTATTCAACTTACAAAATTAAAACTCGTACTTCCGATTCAACATGCATTTCTACGAATACTAATAAATTTTAATTAATTAATAAGAATTTTTTTTATAAGTACAGGGAATCTCGTTAATCAAATAACTTTGAAATAATATTCTTAAAATATGTCTTTGCGCATTTTACGTTGAATTCAACGAATCTCGATTATGTACGTAGAACAATAGTTGTTACTGAATCATTGTCTTGTTACAACGACGTCTCACCTGACCGTCTTATCAGCGGTATTCTAGTGTGTGCTCTGTTACCGTGACAACAACCCTCCGCCTTCAGGCTCCGTTCCCCTCCTCCGGCGAAATGATAAAAAATGATAGGTATGAGCTTGTACACGGCAAGGCAAGGAAAGGTCCCTTGTCAAGGGGCACGAGAATAACCTGGGACCGAGGGTAAAGAAAAGGTAACTGTAAAGAAATGTACCGTACAAAAGATAAAGCTCTTTCCATTAATTTCAAATATTTAAGTTCCTTGTGCCAAGACTTTTTTTTTTGTAATATTTCCTTTTTGAATATCACCAGTATATTTTTTTTTTTCTTTTTCTTTTAATTTCTCCTTTCAATACACGGTTGTCTTTTCCTGAAACATTGGTCACATTTTACAGTGATTCGACCGAATAAAGGGGAACGTATTTTAGTACATAGATAATTTCTCGAAAGCTCTTTCTAATTTTTAACGCACCGAGCGGTTACTTAACTAGTTTTCTGGAAAAAGAGATCCTGCCGTCGTCGTTTCATTCGCGTTCGACCGTCGCAGTTTTTCCTGAGCCGCGATTTGATGTTATGCAAAGTCTCGCGGAGCGGCGGTACCAATATGGCGAGTCGCGGAAGGGATCCGCGGCGGTGGCCGCTTTGGAATCGTAATCGGTTAATATTTGATGGCACCGCGGATAAAATCGGAGCTTCGTTCTCACGCTACCAGGCGGCAGTTTTAACGACGACGACGACCACGGCGACGAGGAGTATTCGCACAGCAGGCCACCTCGCTCTCCTCGTGGAAGCGCACCTGTGTCAAGCGCGCGCCGCGTGCGTGTCTCGCTCACAAACTCACTGGTAGACGCAGTAACGACGAGGATCGGGCTCTAAGAACGTCGGAGCACAACGTGGAGCGTCGCGTGTAGCGTCACAAGTAATTCCAAGGGGAACACAGTCGTTTACTTCAACACCTCCTCCTCGTTCTCCTTCTTCGTTGACTCGTAAGTTGAAATCTCTCATCCTTCATCTCGCGATTTTCGGCATCGGGAAAATCTTTCGCCCCGTCGTGCAAAACCGGCGCGGTAATGAACGCGTCGAACAAATGGAACGCGACTTCGGTCGACGTTAACGACAGCGAAGTGTCGTCGTTAAATATGTATAATTGCTTTTTTTTTTTTTAATTAAAAACTAAACGTCGAAGAATAATGAAGCCTGAGACCGCGGTTTCGTAAATTTATGGAAGTCGGGAGCAGCGAATTCGCCCAGCGCGATTTTACCCGCTTGTTTCGTTGAAAGAGAGAGAAGGAGAGGTTTACGAGAGGAGGTCGAATGGAAGCGGGCATCCGTGGTAATGCGAGCAACGCCGTGCACGAAAGGAACACTTGTGTTTTATGTTCAGCCCGCGCCGACACTTGTGTTTTGTACGCGGTCCGCTTCCTTCTCCTCGTCAACGCGATCTCGATGTCAAAATCTAGACGCAAGTCACACCGATTCGATCGGCAGGTCTTCTTCTCACCTTCCTCCTCTTTCTTTCTCCCTTTTTTTGTCTTTCTGCTTTTTCTCCTCCTAATTTTTCTTTCAAGATCTCGCATCTTTTTCTTTTTTACTCCATCTCTCCCGAGGCCTTGATTCGCTAATTTTAAGACACGTCTGCGTGTGCGACTATAATTCGCGCGAACAATATTAATATGAATGGCTGAGGCGACAGTGAGCTCATTAAATTATGCATAATGTGTTCGGCAAACTCGATCGAAAATATTTGCGGATTTTTCAGCGCTCCCGTTTACGCGATATTAATTATTTTAATGTTTAATTAATCCACCCGCGTCTGGCTTATGAGCGAGACACATCTCAAACAACTAGGCCGCTCGGCAGGATCGTCGTCGATAGTGCAAATATCGTTAAATCCATAATTCAAATAAGTCGAAACACCGACGGTACGTATATTTATGACGGCAGATTTCGAACGGACGGATTTTCTAAGATAAAAACGTACCGAGGATTATTTTTTTCTACAAATTTCATAATACGATTATGCCTGATTGACGTTATATTATATTTTTTTCGCCTGCGCACCTGTACTAAGAGAAAAATCTAGCTACTTCCAGGAGCCAGAATTTTATAATATTTCCAACAATAATTATCATTGACCCGATTACATTTATAATTGACTCGATCAGGTTCATTTATTATTAGAAATATTATAAACCTATGGTTGAATGCAAAAGTCACTGTATTTTTCTCTCAGGGTGTTACATATTTTATTTTTAATCCTTCTACTTCGAATGCTATACGAATCCCTTCGGAATTATTACCACTCGCAGCTATCATCTCCTCGGAATAGCTCATTGACACTACATCGTATCACTAATTACATATCGGATTGCGCGCATGAATACTTATGAGAATTTCTTTCTTTTTTTTTTTAATTATTTATATCAATTCCATAATTGATGGCACTGTTCGAAAATCACTGAAACTCGTCGTTTTCATGCTCGCACACACTTCTGACAGAAAAGAAACTTTTATATACGAATTTTTAGTTTTTTTTTTCCCCCTCCTCGAACACGTTCGCTCTACTTTCGAGACGGCTGCCTGAACAGATTTTTCGATTTTACTTTTCGTTCGCACGTCGCAAGTCGCGCGGCATCGGCATCGGCGCTTCACGCGGCGTCTGGCACGAAACTATTTGCCGCCAGGAAGAAAGATATCCCCTGAGCGCAGATAATATTTTATTAATCATTAAGCACATAGCCGCCGTACATATAAGATAATGGGAATAATATCAGGCAATGACGATAATACTGTTTGTCGTGTACGTTAATTATTGGTCCTCGCGTCGCGGCCGACTTTCGCGCTGCCGCCGTCGGCGGCGACGTCTCTCTTCGATTATTGCGCCGATTTATCGAAGAAGCAATCAAATTTATTTTACGGAGGCAGCAACGAGTTACCTTGGCTCCGCAGGGAACGAAACTGTGATGGCGATCGAAAATTTCCTTTTGTTACGATTTTTCAGTATTTTTTTTTTTCAATTTGCACGGTGAACAAAGGGCATGTCAAACAGAAATAAAAACTGTCGAAAAAAATTACATGAGAAAATATTAATTACAAATTTGCTTGGAAAACATCACGTGTGTGGAACATTTTATGATCTCGAGTTATTTATGACAAAAATATATCATGCAACACAAAAGTGTATTTTACGTTAGAATTACGCTATTGTTAGACAAGTTGAAAGAGCTCATGAGATCTTTAGCTATCAATTAAAATTGCAGTAAATTATTTTTCTTTTTTCTTCTTGGGTTTTTTTCTTTTTTTATTTTTTTTATTTTTTTTTCCCAAGGTCCCGTTTTTATTCATAGCCGAATGAGCAGATACAAATATTGATACAAAAAGTTTCGATTCCACTGCAGAAACGCAAATACTACCATAGCCAACCAAATTTACTGCGCGCTTATTTTAACCTTTTTCTTTCTGAGCAATGTAACGCCTATAAAATCTCATATCCATAATATCGACGAGGCTGAACAATCTCTTTTCTTTCCGAGCAATAAAACGACTATAAAATGTCTCTCATAATAACGACGAAATTAAAGGAAAAAAATACCAATTGTCCGACTGAGTTTTGTTTCCAACTTTTTCATTTCTCATTTTCAAATATCTCGTGACAAGCTGGGTATTATATTTGCGACGAAAACAATGAACACGAAACTCTTGTTTATTTAACGCGGTCGTAGGAGCGATGTTAATCCCGTCGACGTTAAAATCGAGACAGTTTTCTGTCCCGTTGTAAATTTCAGTAATTGCGCTGTAAAACCTTCTTCATCTTTGCACGCGCTGCGAACGTGAAGCATAACTATCGAGTCACTTAAACACACGCTATAAAAGACTTGCGCGACCGCCATTTTGATGCACAGACATATGCGCTGTGCTTGATTATAAAATGATGACAAATTGCAATAAAGTTTTATTGACTTCTCAGGATTCAATGAGACGTAAAGAGCCTAGCTGTATTTCCGTTGCGTTGCATTTCCTTAAATTTCTTATTCCCGAACCACAACGCCGAATCGTAATTTCGAATCGTAATTCTTTTAATAGTTAAATGATAGAATCATTTCGTTTCCCTCCCGTTCTTGTAATAAAATTTAAATTTACATATTTTTATTGAGAACCGCGAGAAATTCAGTTTAAAAGTAAATTAGTGAAAAACTTTGAATTATTTTTTCGCGATATAAAATTATCTCTGCATCGATAAAACGTGCAAAAGAAAGAAAGTAATATTTTTAATTTTTGAACATTGCATATATAGGTATATTAATATTCTTTAAGCCGCATGATGTCAACGGGCGAAAATAAGATATCATTTTCACGTAGATTCTCAGCGATACCGATTTCGCGCGCACACAAGCGTGTCCCAATCACGTATCTACACACACCTGTACTTCTCTTTTTTTTTTTTACACGTACGACGATAAGGGGTTTCTACGTGGCTGATAAAGAAAATGGCCTCGGCGCGTTCGCGCCCCGTTTAATGACGTAAATCCTCTTTGCTCGCTCGATTTTTATTTTCGCCATGTTTGCCTCGGAGAAATATGAAAATTGGTCGCGTATTAAATTTCCAGCCGCGGAGTGGCTGTTCTAAACAACCTGCCACGTATCTCTCACTTTCGTCGTCACTTACGCCTCTTTTCGCGGACTTTTTTTTTTTGCGGTAACCAGCGTGCGCTCGTGTTTGTACGCTCCGTGAATTGCTCGCTGCTCACTCTGATAGATCTGCAAACTTTGCCTTCGTACGTCACGTGAAATTTCTTTTTTTTTTTTTCCCTCTCGAATCGAAATACGCGGAAAACTTCGGGGAATTCGCTCACTGGTGTCAAGATAACACTCGAAAAAGAAGGTTCGAGGTAGCCGCGGACGGTAGATACGCCGCGAAGTCGTACTTATTTTCGCGGGGCATCTCTTTCGGAGCTCACACTTATCAGCGATAATCGATTTCGCGCGTTGCATCTTGGCTGAAGTATGTTTGCCGATCCCGTACCCGTGTATATTCCCTCCCCGGCGGATTTGCGAAATGATTCACTTGGGAAAGTCCGCGGGCCGACACAGGCGGAGAAGTAGAAGCGGCCCTACGCGCTCCTGGCGAATCCGACGACTGAAATTATCATTTTAGCTGATATACTAGCTAATGTAAGGATGCAGTTTTATCTCTTATTATCATGGGAAACGAGATAAATCGCGATAGTGCCGTTTATTTTGACAGCGTGGCGGCACGCGCACCTCCCCATCGACGCCACGCTTTGTATATCGGTCCTGATATTCCCCGTTCAGGTGATCTTCGCCGGGTTCTCGGCCGCTCGGCTCTTACTTTCCCCTGTCTCCTTTGTTCTTCCGGTCTATTTATAACCGTATATCTACCACTTTTGCTTTAGGTGTGAAACAATAAAGCCGCGGCCGATAAAGATCGCGTGAAATGCGCGCGAGGCGCGCAACGTGGAAGGCAGTTTTATACTTGTAGAGATCGATCCTCTCGTTTGTATCCTGATTACCTCAAGTACGTGTTAAATATCGTTGTTAAATATTATTAAAATATGTAATTAATTTCTATTTAATTTTTATTTAAAAGCCATTCACCGAAGACTTTAATTTGTTAAAAATTAATTTCGAATGCGTAATAAAATATATAAAACGGACCGGTCTATGCGACCCTCGTACGAATAACAATAGAACGTAAAGGTCCACGGCATAATGAAAATTATGTACAAAAATAACAGTTTATGAATCGTTATCTCGTATTTGAGGAATGTCTGAGTTCTCGGCTATTTGAACTCAACGATTACACAATGCCTCTGGTTTCGTAATACAGTTTTTCCTTTTTTTTTTTTTTTCTTTCTTTCTTTTTTTTCTTGTTAGAAAAACAGATTCACCGAGCACGAAACGTTTGTTTCGGAATTTGATTGTGCGTCATCGCGTCGCTCAGAGATCTCTCCTGCAATTATACTCCATCACGTGTCGCAGTTACCTTTTGTTTGCCGAGTGCTGTTTGCCCGTCTTTGCGACATAACACGATTGTAAAATTGAACGATCGCCAAACTTCGCCCATTAAAGTTCTGTGTGCAGGTGGTTTAGCGCGGCTGCACCGCGCAAAGTTAATCCGCGCCGATGCGTTTTCTGGCCTCGTCGAATTGCTTTATCAAGCCATCGAGTCTCAGGGAAAAAGAGGGATCGGTTTTTATGGTTTCGTTGGAAATGCATAATACTCATTTGCGCTTCGCGAGAGACAATAACTGCTGAATTCATAAACCCGCTGTGCAAACGGCGAAAAATTTACACGATAACTTAAAAAAGAGAGAGAGAAAAAAAAAAAGAAATTAATGCGTTATTAATTTTTTTACGCGAATTCATTTATCGTATACTTATTAAAATCTTATTAAAAAATTTTCATTATTTTCCGACTAATTAAAAAAAAAATTAAACTGTGCAATATTAAATTCCATTATAAATGTAAAAACTTAATATCGTTAATGTTTTACGTTACGTAATCATTAAACGACGGATACCGGTGAGTTTCTAAGATTTTCCTAGCTTCGCGCCGTCAGTTATCTCGCGATTTAATCGTATACGTAGTTCAACGGGAAAATTATTACATGCCCGACGCAGCTTGTCCCACCGAAATTTCGGTGTGTTGCAATTGCGTATTGTAATCTCGTCTTCTTCTTTTGTCGTCGCTCGCAATAGCGCGCGCTTATCAGCGAAATATTGTTTCAAGAGGAAGCGCGGGTGTGTATGTGTGCGTGAATGTGCTCTTGATTTCTATCGAGCGGAGTCGCTTGCCGGTATCGCTGCGATCGCAGGTAAAAGTATCTGACAGCGTCACGTACGCCATTCCGGACAATTCCATGCGTTCAAAGGTTCGACCAGTAAATGTATTTGTTTCCCTCTTGAGCTTCGAGAAATCCTCCCGTGGCTATCGATCGTGAGGATTGATAAATTTATGGCGGCGAGCGCGTCCTTTTATCTTAATTACCGACTCGTCGAGATCGTGTCGGTTGATTCGCCTCAGAAAAATAGGGAACGCCGATTGTACGCGGTAAACCGACCGGCTGCTTCGTTTCGCCGGTTAATTAAACCCAGAAGCCGATTACGAAAATCAGGTGACTGACCTACGACTATGACGTGTTCGCGAAACAAGGGATTTTTTTTTTAAATATTTTTTTCTTTTTTTTTTAATTTAATTTTTTTGTCTTTGTCTATTGTACTTTCCGATGGTTGAACTTTTCTTTGTTAATTTAGACATGGTCGTAGACAATATAGTTTTTATACTCTGCTGCGGCGAGTCAGGTGTACGTCAGCGTTTGGTCATACCTTTCCTCAGGTATCAAAAATTGTGACGGTCCCATCGTTTCGTTTACAGAAATGAATCAGGTGCGCGATGACGCAAGTAATAGTCATTTTGAAATGACTCTTCCGCGCGTACGATATAATTATCATTACCGTTTTGCCCTTTTTTTTTTCTTTTAATTAATATTATTTTATTTTTTTTTTTTTCTCCTAACTTACGTACCTCGTGAGTGGTACGGATAATAATCAATCGGTATCGCGATGCCAAAAATTATCTACGATTGAATCCGTTCAGCTTACTATAAGTTGTTCGCGTACGTTATCGCGGGAATTATTTCAATATTATCGTTAATTACTGGATATTGGGGGGACACGAAGATAGAGACGTAAATACTGTAAACGTCGGAGCCGGCGTTCAGTTTCGTGATTTCGGAATAGGTGCCTCGGCACAGCCTGCTTTATTGAACGAGATAACATTACGAATTCGTCGGAACGATCTCGTTCTCTAAGTGGTCAGTGTACGTAGATGAATCATCATCCCCTTGTGGCCGAGCTATTCCCGTTACAAAATGGCGATGCAAGGCATTAGCAACGATGGCCGACGACGAGGACAAGATCTCGTGGACATGTTTCGCTCCCTCTGCGTCCCTCGTTATCTCTCGTCGTCGCTTCATCGCTCTTATCAACGAGCAAACAAACGGACTCCCTCTGCGACCTTTTTCCCCCCGGACCGTCATGCGTGTAATTCGTTCAATCCGACCGGACAGAATCACGAACGCATGGTCTCGTTGGACTTTACCGTCATATCTGACGGTGTAATACAAACAGCGTCTATGTAAGCTAACCGACGATTGCGTAAAAAATTTGTGTACGAAGTGTCACGAAATACCATTAAAAATATAAAGCCCGAAAAAAAAAAGAAAAAAATATATTAAGCTCCCTTATTTCATGCTGACGACGGAAAGATTCAATTTCGAAAATAATTAAACCCTTAATGCTGCAGACGAATTTTTTCTAAATTCGGGGAGGGGGAGTATGCAGAGTTCGCCGGTCGGGGAAAAAATAAAGCGGGAGGGGAGAAAAAATTAAAAAAAAAAAATATATATAGAAGTAAAACGCACGAAGTTTTACATCAGATTTTTGCGTCGAACTGCAAGCTACGAAAGACGAGAAGCGATCGATTCTTGCCGGCAATAGCAATAGCCACGAAGAATCTCGCTATCGGCTGACCAATGAGGCGCAAGGGTCCGCCCAATCGGTCGCTCCCGCTGCACGTAGTAGTATATCCATCTAAATTGTCCGCCGCGCGTTTTCCATGCAGTTCCTCTCTCTTTTCTTCGTTCTCACGTTCCCCACTCTCCGTCCCTATTTTCCACGCAGTCTCTTTCTCTTTCTCTCCCGCCTCGTTTAGAATCAGGCACCAGAAAGTAATGCTCACCGACGTGAGCTTTGCTACGATTCCACCTCTTTCCTTCCACCTTCCGTCTCTTTGTGGGACACCACGACGAGTCATCTCTTGCCATCCTCAGTCCTCAACTCAGTTGCAAAGCGCTTCCCGTCGGCGGAGCGTCTTACTTTCGAACATCATCGTCGTCGGTTAAGTTCTCTGGCCGCGGATACTGCCGAGTGTGCACGCCGCGCATTTTTTACATGCTATCAATTTGAGTACATCGACATACTCGGATCCGGAGGGTGTTCGTTGACGGGGCTGCGGTATCAAGAGTAACCCTACGTCGAGCTCCAATGCGACACGCGACTAACGAGGTATCAGTGAATTGTCATCTTGCACGAAAAGCTTAAAAAAAATTATCGACCGGACGACGCAGCCGTCTTGCACCTTAGAATTAATTTTTTTTAATCGCCGCTATCTACATGTTTTTCATCTAGTTACAGACAGGTTTCGTTGCACTCCCTTTTGCAATCGTATCGATCAATAAAAGTATAATCAGCACGAGGCAAGTTTGATGCATAGTGCATTGAGTAATTCGGTATTATAATTAAAGATTGAAACAGAAATTTATTTAGCGACTGTAGAATTTTCATTATTAAGCTTCATTAAGTTTATTTATTAACGTTATCTCTTATCGCTGCAATATTTTTTGTGCTCTGGCCACCATAAGTTTTCTACGAAATTCATCACGAAGTTTACCTACGAATAAAATTTTCTCCGGCTGTTTTGTGATCTTAAATTGTTATTTAAATTTACATCGCAATTAATTTTTTTTTTCTTTTTTTTCCTTCTTTTTTCGTTAACTTTATTACACCACCGCGGCAATAAGTCTCAACGTCGATGTTGCGTTACGATTTGATTTCACGCTCGCGATATCGGAGTACGAATTGCGAGAGATCATCGCCGATGAAGGTGTACCGGAAGTCGCGCGAGGTCTTTGTCAAAGAAAGAGAAGCGTCGCGTGCTTCTTGCGCCGGAAGTCGGGACTTGACATTGCCAAACGGAAGTGTGACGCAGGACAAACAGTATCTCTCGCATTTTTTTCTCGAGACGGACGAGGCGTGTCCCCGGTTCTTTCCCTCTTCGCCGCCTCTCGTCACTAAACCTGTTGCGCACGTTTCTGCCATAACATTTTCGTGTCGCGTGCCTAGAAGAATCATCCGAACGGATGACTAATCGAGTTCGGAGGACCGTTAGCTCTCATCCTGTCGATCAAACTTTTAGCCGTCAGGCCGTGGCTTGATTCGTTAGGAATTCGAAGACGTAATTAAGTAATTGATATTAAATTTCACGCGGATTTTAATTGTTTTCACGGAGCTTGCATTATTATATTTTTTTTGCAAGATCGCTATTGAATATCGATCAACGCTGTACACGACGGGATATTAAATTGTTCCTCGTGTAATTGTCGAATAATATTTATCAGAAATTCTTTCTCCTAAAAAAAATTAATAAATCTGTTTCGAGGGTATCTTAAAATATGCAACGTTGAGTACTAATTATTTTTTTGACCAGCGAAGAAATTGTCCGCAATGATATTACTTGAATTCTCTAAAATAAACGTTATTGGCGAAGGTAAAAGTTTCCGCACGATCGCCGACCTAGACACCAATCTCATCTGTTATCCGGTTGAAAATCCGACATATGACTTTACTTGTACCGTTCCGTTATCGCGACGATAACGCTATTCTAGCTTTTGCGCGCGAGTTTTTGCACGTGGCCGCGTTGTTGCCTGTCATTAACATTTATATTACGTTGTTCAGGATAATTAAGAGATCCCGAAGAGATCTTGCATTTATCTTCTCGCTAACAATAAGCCAGAATAAATAACGTAACATATAATAGAGTTTCCATTTAATTATTCTTGTCGCAAACGATAAGAATAATTAAGAAATAAATAATATTATAAAATTAATAAGGGGACCGTGACGAGCAACGATATTAATCGCGGATGCACCGACGAAACTGGAGTTAACGGATTTAAATATCCCACGCATGAGATAAAATAATTATAATCTCCCTAAAATAAAGCCTCCACCTTATTTAGGAAGTGATGAAAGAGACGTTGGTAAAACAGGAGATCAAAATGGAGTGGGACGGTCATCGCGCGGATGACAACCCATCGCAAATACCTGTGACGGAAGACCAGACTACCGGAAGTCCTCAAAGCGTAATAACGACTAGAAGACACGTGAGAACGATCACGACCGCCGGCCACATCACGGAGGGGATCGCGGAGGTCGATCCGGAATCGCCGGACTCGAACTCGGTCGTCGGGGGCCTTCACCAGGGACTGCAGCAAAGAAATGAGCAGCACGAACAAGCCCGTAATTTTCAAGACGAGCAGCAACGGACTCAAGCGCAGCAACACTACGTGCAGATTTCTCACGCGGGCAACGAAGATCAACAACGATCGGTGGACCAGCAGCGCGTCGTTTACGCCGCTGGACAGGAGGTCCAGGTCGAAGTCGCCGAGGCCTCCGACGCTACCATCACGCTCACGGTTAAGGAGCCGCCCAGGTAAGAATTAATTGAATCGATAGCTCGAATTAATAAACGAATCGGGGAGATATTCAAACGTGATTTCCACCCACGGAAGATACGAGACACCCGCGCCGGACAGAATGGAGGACCGGATGTACGCGTACTCCGACGGCCACGACGTCCGCAGGGAGAACCACGTAATTACCGTACAAGTGCCCGATCATCGACGAGCCCAGCCGGCCGGGCACCAAAGATTTAGCCCCCACGAGAACCATCAGACTTCCGAGACGAGCGCGGGCGCCCGGTACCAGACGTCGCCGGTATTGACCACGACGGAGGACTACGACACCTCGACGATCGTCACGCAATCGGGATCCACGGTTCACCTCGGGTCAACGGCGCCGCCGTACTCGCCTCCGATCGACAACATACGCACCGGCCAGCAGCAGCTCGTGGCGACGAGCTACGCCGACGCAGGAAGTGTCGTCAAGTACGACGCCGAGACCACAGCCGCCGCGGAGACTATCAAGGCTTCTAACACGTACACCATACATACGCTGGAAACGGTCGCCATTCCGCCTACTCAGACCGTTCAGTACACGCAGTATTTATCCGGCGGCGAGACTTTTCAACCGGCGTCGACTTACAGCTACGCTAAGCCGGGGGACCCCGTGATTTTAACGTATCCGTCAGGAGCTCAGCTCGGCTCGAGAGTCACCGAGGTAAGAAATCACGACAAGTTCGCTTGGTCGCTTAATTACGTCACATTTTAAGTACAAATTTATAGTTTCTAACTACCTCTCTATATTCAAACTTTCTATATTTAAACCTTTTATATTAAAAAAATTAAACTTTTTTATAAAAAAAAAAAAAATTAAAATTAAAAATTAAAAAAAGGTCTTAAAAAAATCTACGTTTTGTTCATGCAACAGGTAGAATCCGGCAGCGCGTACATGAAGGGTGATCCTACGCTGGCGTCATCCTTGGCCGCTAGCCGAGCGGTTCCACTGCAGCATTACGAGCAGTCCAGCTCACCGAGTTCTCAAGTAACGCTGTACAGCCCGGGCGCGGGTTCGTACCAATACGTGAAGCCTTCTTCGAGCGATCCCTACTGGCCAAGCAACACCCCATCGCCTCCGAACTTAGAATACGTACAAGGCTATCCAGGTATCACCGCGATCTCCGTCAGCGATTCCGCTAACGTGCAGCTGTATCCCGGCGGATACAGCGTTTCCGCGAGCGGAAACGGGCCGCCACCTTGGGCCAGTTTACCGCTCCCTGGAACGGACGAGGCATTCGAGAGTGCCGTCATAGCGACGGAGCCTAAAGAGTGCGTCAACTGCGCGGCCAGTATGACACCGTTGTGGAGAAGGGACGGCACCGGTCACTACCTTTGCAACGCTTGCGGACTTTACAATAAGATGAATGGCGTCAACAGGCCACCGATGCGATGCCCTAAACCGAAGCAGTCGGTTGCGCCGGTAAACATTGTGCGAATCCCGAGATTACAGTAATATAATTATCTAAATCTGTAGCATTAATATTATCTTAGTAGTTCGAGAGTTGTTTTAAAAAAATAGCCCTCAGTCTATATATTTTTTTTCTTTTTTTTTTTTAATCTTTCTTTCTGTTCTATTATTTTTTTTTATGATTATTAATTTCTTTATTTTTTTTTTACAGCCTAGTGCATCGAATTAATTTGAATCGCTTTAGCTTAAATAACTTTTACTTAAATTTTGCACTGCCCTCATTTAATTCAGTTCTACGTCGGAAGTTCTAATTGCTGGGTCCGAAAATTGTTTGACCGTTCGCGAAAATGAGGCCGCCGGTATTTACCCTGATAAATTTTACCTATGAAGCGTACATGGCTTCGATATTAAGTAACATTCTCGCTCCCTCTGTCTCTTTCTCTCTCTCTCTGTCTCCCTCTCTCCTCCCCGTTTCCCTGCCGCTACCAAAGACAGAGGGAAGAGGAACGTTATCTCGAGCAAATAATCACTACGGGACTCGCTGGCGGCTGTTTGCTCTATTTTTCTCGCTCCGAGCACTCCCATTTCGTTGTCTCGATTCTTCAAATACTCCCCGTCTGTCGACGGCGTCGCAACATTTCATGTCGTCATCGACCACCGAGGTGACGATTCTCCCACGAGCTCTCTCTTTACACTTGCAACGAGTACATTTTCGATTTCACCCTCCCCGCCCTCTTCCAATCGCTTGTAATTTTTAATTATCCAGCCCGAGCATCGCTAGCGAAAGATAACTCAATTTCGCAATTTTCTACCGCGTTATCACTCAACTTTTATTTATGTCTTTCCGTTCTTTATTTTGCAATTAATACGAATTTGCAAAAATAACACGAAAACGCTCTCCGTTTATTGCAGACTAACGTACGAAGGACGGGGGTGCAATGTGCAAATTGTAGTACAACCAACACGACCCTCTGGAGACGAAACAATAACGGCGAGCCAGTTTGCAATGCGTGCGGTCTTTATTTCAAACTGCACAGCGTAAGTTTGAAAATTATATATACGTTCGTCAATTACTTAATACTTTATTTGAACAAGATTAAAATTTTTTTTTTTTATTTTAATCTGCAATTATCGAAAGTGACCTAACACGCGGTAATACGGCGAAAAAAAATGACGTGTCAATTATTCTCAATTATTCAATTAAAAAAGCAGCAAGTTTCATTTCCTATCAGTGATACTTTCGAATGACATTCCGAGTAACAGAACTGTTGAAACGCCTTTTATGTTCGCGCAATATAAAAACGCGAAGAAGCTGGAGGACAAATTTTTTTTAATTAACATTAATCTTACTGCGAACTGGTCAGCACGTCGTTATCGGACTTTTTGCGATCGCCAGCCGCGATAACGGCGACTTGATTGTTTTTACACGTGAGACGACCCCGTCTCGGCGGTTGAAGAGGAGCGCAGCTTATCGCGCGAATCTGCGCGAGCGATCGTGACAATAAATTTAATTAAAACAGAGAGATCGATGCGCGTCCGTTACTTTTTTTTTTTTTTTTTTTTAATTAGCCGCAGCGAAAATTCCAAGTACGGGCGGCGGTAACAATACGGTAGAAATAAAGAAACGGCTGGTTCTAACTAGCCGAAGATCACTTGAAGAGGCAACTGTTCGCGATCTCTCACGCTAAAATGTATTTCGATTAACCCGTACAGGTGAACAGGCCGCTGAGCATGAAAAAAGAAGGGATACAGACGCGAAAGAGGAAAC
Organism: Cardiocondyla obscurior; assembly: GCF_019399895.1. Lineage (NCBI taxonomy): Eukaryota > Metazoa > Arthropoda > Insecta > Hymenoptera > Formicidae > Cardiocondyla > Cardiocondyla obscurior. The sequence goes on along the minus strand of NC_091879.1, from coordinate 4,157,735 downwards.
CTAAAAATCACTCGAGCATCCCCGGAAGTTTAGCCGGCCCTAGTGGACTCCACAAGACCGACATCAAGTCCAGTCTACTTGGTGAGTCTTCGGTGAGCAAGTCATATACAGTATTATTTTTTTTACTAACACCCTTCATCAGCTGGCATTTTAACAACCGCGCGCATCCTCATCACGTAGACTAGCGTTTGCCAAAAATTTGGCAGTCTAACAAACTTCATTTTTTTCAAAACGCCCGTCGAGCATCTAGATTAACTAGATCAGGTGTACCTACAGGTGGGAGTCGGTGGAAACGCGCGGGTTGAATTTCAGAGCTAAAAATCGGGCCTTAATCGGCCATTATCGTCGTGTAAATAATAACTAACCGGTTTTCCTCCGCGGACAAATATCATTCTTCACGGAGCGATCGGCCAATAATTCCCGTCCCCGGCTATCGGCAATCGTGATGGCCGACTAAACACACGCGAGCACGGCGAGGGGAGGGAAGCTCTGACAAGAGCATACAACAACCGATAGTGCCTCGGATTGGCCGGGGCTCGGAATATATTCCGATAGCGGCTAACGCATACTTCTCGATCGATGGAGGATTAACCTGAAGAATAAGCACGCGTTGAGATACGCGGGAAAGAAACGTGAAGCCTCCGACTAGTGAATATTTTTTTTTTTTTCTCTTTCTCGAGCGTGAAACTGCAATAGAATTGAATTGAGAAAAAGTATTAAGAAACGCATATGATTTTTGAAAGTAAAACTTTACGATTTTTAATTAATTAAATAAAATCGCAGCGCGTTCAGTTAAAACATAATTTTTTTTATTTACTGTAATAACGTTATTGTACGATGTTCCGAATTAACGTGACCAATTCGTTATTAAATTTGGATTACAACGCGTCGGCCGCTCGGTCCAAGCTCCTTCGGTTTCGCGAAACTCGGATGTAGAAACAGTGAATAATAAATTCGCGAAATTTTACGCAAGTTCTTATCTTTCCCGAAAATCACGCCGCGGCCTTGGTTCACTTCCTAAGTGAACGGCAAAATAAAGATTAAAATCGATTAATGATCATATGACCATATTCTCGAATATTCATCGCGATAAGAAGTTGACAGCCAAACTTTTACGTGTAATTAATTAAAATAACTGAGGATATAAAAAACAAGATAATTACTGACAAAAAAAAATTCTGGTATTTTTTACGAATTATACTAACATAATAAAATACTGTACGTATAAGCACGTATTGCTTGTCGGAAGAAATTAAAAGTAATGCGGAGGGATGATTAACGCGTGAAATTATCATGATAATATTATATATATTTTTTTTTTAATTTTGCAGTGGACTCGTTGCAGTTGAACATGTACGCAAGCGGGGGTGGGAGTAATGGAGGGGTCGAAGAACATTGTCTTCCTGTAGGTACACCAACTGGAACACAATTAGGGCACGCACATTCGCCTCTTGCATTACCTACCGCCGCCGTATTGAATCGCCAAACCACCCTTACGTAAGTCATTCCGCTTAAAAGTATTTGTGCTAAAGATTTCAAAGCATGGCAAATTATTTTCGTTAATAGACCGGGTATTAAAAAAAATAATAAAGTCGATGTAACTTCAAACAGAAAAAATGAAAAAATTGCAAAACGATTGCACGAACAGTAAAGAAGAAATTAATAAAAGTAAATATACGTAGAGTAATTAAATTTTAATTAACATTAAAATAGAAGTGATGAAATAAAAAGTTAAGGATTTAATTATTGACGTAAAATTATATTTCGCTCAAAGTTTGAATTTTATAAATTTGTAAATTTAAAGATAATTTAATATTGAAAAAAAAAAATTTTGTTGACTTAGAAATTTTATAATTTTATTATTTTTTAAAATTAATTTAGTTTTTAAATTTCAGCGTGCCACCACTAGAACCAATCACTAGTCAATCCAGCAGCGACATCGCCTCGGTTATAACATCAACTACGGTTGCTCATGCTGAGAAATCGTGAGCACTATTCTGTTCTGTAGAAATCTATAGAAATTCTGTACTTGCCGACTGTAGCTGTAACGCGATCGTGTTATCAATTTTATTGGGTTCAACAACGAAATACGTTGACTATTGCCGAAATACCGATTGCATCAAATGCAAATAAAATCATATTGTACAAAAAAGAAAATAGCATTATGCATTATGAATATTTGTATTCACTTAAATTTGGCGCCGAAGAAATACACTTAATCTTCATAATTTTAACTTTCACATGGAACACTGGGTTACAATAATCCAGCAAATTTTTTTAAAAGTAGAATTTAAAGAAAAAAGTATTTTTTTAATATTCCTAACATATTTCTTTTTACTAAAAAATTTTCTTTGGCGTAAAAAAAAAAGAAAGAAAAAAAATAGTTTTAAAATTAATGCATTAAATTTTGAAATATGAGCAAAAAAAAATAGAGTTGCCAGGATACGGTGCCATATGAAAGTAAAACATGAAGGATAAAGTTTTTTTTTTGCTAAACGTTCTAACGTTTATCGATATAAAACCAAAGGAATAATTTCCTTTTCAATATCTAATTATCTTTTTAAATTAGAAAACAATTTTTTAAACTGTGTTCCTATATCGCTTATTTATATTTATTGTTAGGCGTTAATTTTACCTAATCATTTATATACCAGCTCTTGAGAAGCTTCATAGCGTGGCACATTGTAATCGATACATTTATCCTGTTCTCTTCTACTCTTTTGCTTTCCGTCGTGTCGACTTTTACATGATAATCAAATGTTTTTTAGGATTCGATGCATAATCGGTAATGCCTGTCCGCGATCTTTTTCCCCGGATCTTGTACTACCGATATTGCAGAGACTACGTCGCAGAGAAAGCCTGAACTGATACGCTCCCTATGCCAAGAAAGGCGGCGGAGGAAAAGAAAAAGATCATTACGTTTTATCGAGAAAATTCAAAATTTAAATAAAAATTTAATTTCTATTTTTTTTTTTTTTAATATATCGCAAGTAATTAATCTTCTTCTTTTCCAACGAATGCGTTCTTCCTAAGTTTCTTTTTTTTATCGGCAATACGCGACATATGAGGCATATAGAATATTAATTTTTAGATAGTGCGATACATGCAAGATGCGTTTCGAATAATTAATGCTAGATTTATCGTGCGGCTTGTTACTACGCGGCATGTATTTTCGTCTGTGTGTCGAATTTTGTAAATATGCTCTTATGCCGTGTGATCCAAAGAATCATGTATACCTAGATATATCGATGTATAGATGTATATATATAAAATTCCTTTTTTTTTTTCCCTCCAAAGAGTAATATATAACGTAAATTACCAACGTACTTAGAAATACCTTGCAAATCGCTTTCTTCAAGATGGAAATTCGATGCCTATCAGAGTCGGACCCAGATTTTGCAGAACAGTATTTATTTTATATGTATTATAAGTGCGACTAGACCAGGAGAGATAAATATATATATATACATTTTATTGTATCACAAAAATTGCAAGTTATAAATTAATTGAAATAAAACAATTATAGATTGAACGCAGCAGATTTTTAATTTTATCCCGTGTAAATTTTCACAGTCTTAATTAATTGACGTATAATAAACCGGGAACCCGATTATTTTGCTGTCCGCTGGCGATTCATCATATCTTAATATTTGAAGAAGAGTTCTCGCGAAGATAGCACCCGTTCACGTAATTATCTACGCTTGCGACGTGTATTTCATTAATTGACACGTCAAGGATAGCCAATTAAACTATTTAATTAACGTCGCACAAAAATTTATTTATAGCGTGACATCCAAGCGTGAATAATAAAATACGCGGGGTCCATTATCATTGATCTAATTGTATCAATTAATACGTCTCCTTTTTTTCCCTCCCATTACACCAAGATAATCTATTTATTTCAAATACGACGCGCTACGACTACGATAAAAGTTCCGCATTCCCTAATTATAGCAAAAAAAATTATAAGCTCGTTGTTCATTAGTAATTATATTAGAAGCCACTAAGTTCTTGCTGTAGATAAATTTATTAGAGAATATTTCGTACGCGAACAAACGTTTTAATTTCATAAAAGGTCTCGTAAACAATTTTATAACGTTTGCGCTAAACAAAATCCGGTATCTTTGGTGTGCGTATACGCGTACGAGAAAAAGCAAAAATTGCGAGATGCAAAGGAGAACAGATATGAATGGGAGAAATGTAGAGAGAGAGAGAGAGAAAGGAAGGTAGAGCGCTGGACCACAGGTAAAAGGTGACGGGCGAAGAGAAGGAAAGGCATCACGAGGGGATAAAAGAGAAAAGGAGGCAAGAGTCCATCAGCCTAAAGAGCGGCTATCGTGCCGGCTAAGGGCTATTCCATGTTAGCCACTTTCCCGAGCTCCTTTTTTTCCACCTCTTTATTCCCCTCCGAGGCTCCCTTCATACCGTGGCGCAAACGTGGCGCCGCCCTCGAGAATCCCTTCCCCGTGTTCTGTTCACCAAAAGTAACCTCTCCGTCGTTCGATCGCGGCTACTTCGACCTGTCCTTCCTTCCACCGGGAGAAAAGGTTCTCCCTGTCATCGCCTCTATCATCAATTTTCTTTCGCGAACAATTTTGTGAATTGTAATTCATCGTTTTTTTTTTTTTTTTTTTGAAAAAGGGTTTTAGTGCGTTAAATAAAATTATAAATCCTCCCTCCATAAGAAAATTTACAAGTAAAAGTATTTTACAAATATTTTTCTTAACATACATATATACTGCATAAATACTTGTGTAATTTAATTTATATGTATATACCTATATTGCAAAAAAAAAAAAATTATATACGGCTTTATTACACAAACAGTAAGAAATGATTTAATTTCCAATTGGCATTATATATTTATTTTATGTACATTTATTCATATATATAATAACGTATATGTATGTTAAGGGTTCCGTGAAAATACCGCCATCCGGAATACGAAAAATTCTTATCAGCGTGAAGAGCGAGATTAGATAAACGCGTCACAGACATTTGCCCGATGGCGCGCGAGCAAAAACATATTTATTAGAAATAAATATTGGTCAAGGCATGCGGTGAAGCAAGAATATTTCCAAGACCGAGCTAAACAGGAGTATTTGACGAAACGCTTGCTTGTCTCGGGATTATCTAATAATTATTAAAATGCATATTTCGCCTAATATAAAATCGACAATCCTTTCGAATAAGATAGCCTGAAATTTTTACTGCGACGTCAGAAGTGCGTGCATTAACTCTACCTTGTTGGAAATATTTAAGAATTTAAGTAAAACGCCGCGAAGCTAAAAAATCGTGAAATTATTTTTTGCAAAGTGAACCTTCGTCGGCTTTATTTAGTTTATTTATTCGTTTGAAATCTGCCAATTTGTCACGGCTGTGACTCGATGGTATTATTACTAAACGGTAAAGCATCGCATATGCAATATCGAGGAGAGTACCTTCTAAGAAATGCAGAAGAAAATGCGAATTGTGGCAGTTTAATGTACCGATGAGATATCGTTGATCGAGGCTAAAATATCTCAATGCTAGTAGCGCGATACTGACCGGATTTGCAGACACTTTGCGGTGACAACAGTCAGCAAAGTGAGTTAACATCTTTGTTTCGAACATCGATATGATAATATCCGACTTCACTAAAAGAATCTTTATTTTATTTTCCTTTTTTTTATTTCTTTTTTTCGCACCTACTTATCCGCCGTTCGAATAGATTTCCCAAAGTTTATTACGTTATCGTAATACTCTTTTATTATGTATTTGCAACGTTACTTTTCGACATCTTTCGATATGATGATAATTACAAAATTACATATTAACGCCGCCGTTATAAAGTCCCATTACAAACCGATTTTAAATATTACACATCGGTGGCCGCATAAAATTTCCCCGCGGTAATCTCGAATTAAATAGCCGCAGTCTAACTATAAACAACGATAAGTTTAGCTGGCGAGCCGTCATTTTATCCTTTCCATCGTGCTATTATTGTTTTAATTTATTCAGCACGCGCTTTGCCATAATTATCATGTTATCGGCGCGATTGTTTCAGCAGTACCTCAAGACACGCAGCCCGACGTTGGAAAATAATATATTTTCGTCTTCCCTTCTCTATTAATATTTTTTTTTTTAACAATTAATGTGGTTTGATAAAAATATAACTCGCCATCGTGATTGGCAAATGTCGATTATTTAGCGATTTCAAGATCAAATAAAATTTTACAGAGATTCGACAAAATTGCTCAAAGAATACGATTAATAGAATATCGAAATAACTTCCAACAAATTAAATTAAGACTTTAAGTAATTTAATTTTCTTAATCAATGAATAAAAATCGATATAAAAGGCGTAGAAAATTAATTATCTTCACAACCTTTCTTTTTAAGTAAAATTTTATAAAATTTTATGAAAGCTTATTATTTTATGTACCTTCTCCTAACATAATTATTAAAAATTTATGCATCAGTGTGTACTAATAAAATTGTAAAAGCAAAGAGTATTTATTCGGACATCAAGTCGGCAACAAGCCGCCATTCCGTCGGCGAACACCACGGAGACGTCGCGAATGGCTGCCCCTAGTATAATCGTCTCGAATTTACCTTAGAAATTCTCAATGGCAGAGTATTAAATAATGCATGCGCGGACAGATATGAAATATAGAACGCAATAAGATATTGTTTCTGTCTGTCGGTGTAAATTTACAATTAACGATAGAACCAAAGATTCCGCTCCGCTCCGCATTAGCTTTCAATATTTCGTTAAATATTTCTCAGTATCTAATATCAAATATTAATATCGTCATTTAATGTATGTATAACACAAATTACACCCGTACTCGTCCAACCGGAAAAAAATAATATATGTATATTATTAGAAATGGTAATCATATGATAAATTTAAATTGCAGCCATTATCGTTGGATACGCTTAATTGACGTTTTATACTCTTTGCGGGGAGGAAGTGCAATATCAAAAGACGCCTGTTGCGAAAAATGGTTCGTTATAATCGAACCTGCGCCGTTCGATCATTTAATCGCGCCATGCCCGCCAGAATGCGATCTGGCGCATGTTTATTATTTGTAAGTTGCGGTTTTACCGCACTTTTTGTAAATTAAACCGCTACTATCGCGCTGTACGCGCATTTCTCGATAAACTTGATGATGCATTCATTAACTTCCAACGGACGATACTTCGGCTCAATGATAAGGACCGCTCTCGTTTAAGGGTGGTTGATAGCAATACGCGATAACAGGGCGATGACAAAGACGCAGGCATCGCGGGTTTTATAATTTCGCAAGAATTTGAAAAAGTATTTATTAAAAAAAAGAAAAAAAAAAAAGTAGAGCGAGAAAAAGAAAAATGTATCATTAACTTTGCAAATAATTAATATAATAATAAACCATATATTAAACATTTTAACAAAGTAATTTAATCAAGTGGTCTATAATTTTTTTATTTTATGTAACGATACCATTTTTTTATTGCTTTATTATTTTCTTTCTTGCACGTTGGGAGAAAGATGTTATTAATCGATGTATTAAAAATAAATCACGTATGCAATATTTAATATAAAAATTGACTTTTTATTTTCCCTCCCGCCGGCTTTTCCTAAGATATTCCTAATTGAACACTCGTGAGATCCTTATTCGCGTCTCGCACTTCGCTCATCAAGCGTGCCTCATCCCGATGCGCGATTTCGTCGATAGACCCCTGCCTCGTGTTACTTTATCCCGCGCATTATTTCCCTACCTTTCCTACCTTTCTTCCGTCACTTCACGAGTTCTTTTTCGACTTGTGGCGACTCGTTCGCCCACAAGGCTATTACCAAGACCTACGGTCGATTCCGACGCACCCACGTTCCCCTCGGACGCGGTCGCATTCGCCAACACAAACGTGCACGCGGCCCGGTTTCCAGGAAGCGAGAAGAGGAACGCCGACGAATGCTGTTCACGATTAGATTGGGTGGACCTCCACCAATTCCAGAATGGATCTGCAAGAAGAGGATTGCGAGGCTCGTCTAAACGACGCGAGGCGGGAAGGAGACCCCGAGAGCGGTCGCCGCGAAAGCGTTTCTAATTTACTGAATCTCAATCGGCGAACGCTATGCAGTAAAAAAAAAAAAAGAAAAAAGAAAAAAAAAAAGAAAAAAAAAATTGTTTTTGAACTAAAAAAGATTTCATATCGCGATAGATTAAATATTTTAGATTTGCAAAATTGGGAGATATACCCTCGAACGTTTAACATCTAAATTAGAGAATTACGCGAACGAGATGCGAAAAGCTTTTTACTAGGTTACTTTTTTTTTTTTAATTCCTTCTCGAAATCGAAAATAATTTAATGTAAATAAAGAATTAATTTATTGGAGGCCTTAATGACTCAGAGCAGAGCGAGACGAAAATAATGGAACTGCGGTGTGCGAAGAAGGGCGACCATCCCTAGCTAAGCTGCACCCTTCAATTTTCTGATCGGCGCCACGCCTATCTCTTCTGTTACTTAACGGTGAGCTGCACCGGCCATATTTTATCCCAACATCCCCACAAGATAATGCAAGCATTACTACGCTTTCGACTAATCGATTAGCCCTAATTAACGTTGACGGACGTGCGTTATACAACAAAAGCAATTAACCAGCAATGAAATTGATATCGATTTGATGGATAAAATTCGATTTCACGTACCACACAGGATTTATAAATAACATATTGAGTCTGTCGAACAATAATAGTTATTAAATAATATACAAAACGGCAATTTTGATACTAATTACCACGTGTCTATATATTTACGGTGCAAAACTACCGAAGAACCAAAGGAAATTTTTAATTGCGTAGGTCTCTTTTTTTCTGTTTTTTTTTTTTTGAGCGACGTATATGATATTTTCGATGCGTTATCTAATTCCGATGCGCCAGAAAAATTCCACCGGTGAAATTCTTTCGAGGGCTACTGTTAGTACCGCTACAATGCTGCTGGCTCGAGACAACGCGAGGGCACCGGAGGAGTCAAAGAACGAATCTTAATTGGCGCCGACAATCCGGTGGCGACGTGAAACGAGAGGACGCGAGACGGGGAACGCGAGAGGTATAAAAAGGAGGAAGACGGCGGACGTGAGGGAAGAAGACCGGCGATCGGGCCGGGAATAAAACCTGGAAAAACAAAACTGGCCGGACGACGACGCTAATGCGTGCTACGGGATGGAGGTACACAAGGATCGCCTTTTCCTGGAAGCAGTTGCCCGCTTGTCGGAGGAGATAATTTTTGTTCCGTCGCGGGACCCCTCCGATGGCCGCGGGAGGACCACGGTGACAGCCTCCTCCAGAGGCTGCCTTCGTCTCGTCCACCTCCGTCCCTCCGCAACACCTCCCGACGAGCCACCTTCCCCCCCTTACCCCCAGCTGCCTCTTTCTTTCCGTTCGTTGCACTTTTACGTGTATATTTTTATATATTAAATTAATTGAATAATTTTTTAATATCGTAATAGAAATTCGATTCAGTGCGAATTAAAATACAGAAACCTAAACCGTCCCTTAACTTCAAATGAGACAAATCTCAAGTCCAAACTTTCGAACTAGATAGAAACCTATCGCTTATTACTGGATCGGACTATTCCTTCGCCTCCGGCGAGTCTCGGACTCCGAAGCAAGGCCTCCCCCCGTCTCTTTCTATCAATTCTTCTCCTCCCGTATAACTAGCAGCGTTCCTTTTCCTTAATTTTCTCTATTAACCGTGTCTCTCCTATCTCTCCTCTTTTCATCTCGAGTGCCCAGTCTCCTTTCTTGCTCCGTTCGCCCGAAGCCTTCAGCTCCAACTCTCGGCACTTTATTCTCCCTCCCCTCCAGCCATTTAGCCCCGTCCCTCTCACCTTCCGCCGGGAATTGCATTCCAAGTCGAGGTCGCTAATGGACGACGAATGGTCAAAGGGGTGTGAGTGCACGGAAAGTGCACTCTTGCCCTCCCCGTTCTACCGGGTTCCCTCGTTCCTTCCCCCTCCCTACCCCTCCGTGCCGCCAGCTCGACGAGAAAGAAATCGAAACGAACGTTCTCCGAGAGAGAACACCCCGGCCGTGTCTCGGTACATACCTGATTGCCCCGTTTATGGTGCCGCCATGATGGAACCGGCGTCCGGACGCTCCCGCACATTCCACCCGGGACATAAATTAGTGATATTTTATGAATTTTATATTGCACGCCGCGAGACGGGGGCCTACGGAGGACACGGGAGGACGTCGCCGGCTTATTGTGCGGGAAAGACACTAACTCGCCGGGAGGACATAATTTTATATTTTACTCAAACGACAGGCGTTAACATTTAGCTACAGTGTCGCGGGAACATTTTCTTCCTGTTATTTTAGATTGCGCGGCCGCGTAATTGCCATTAGCGATTTGCCTTTTGAAGGAGCACTCGCATCGACGGAAAGCTTCCCGCGAAAATATACGGCGAGTAGTATTTTACCGTGCGACTTTTTGCTTTTATTTTTTTAGACCGCGATGTGATGTTTAAGAGGAGAAACAATAGCCGAGCCCGGCGGAAAGAGCTGCTCCGCGGCTGTTAGAAAAATCGCGATTTCGATTGGCGTACGTTCCTAATCTTGGCTGAATTTAAAAGCACACGCTGGTCAGAGTTAGAAATTTTACAAGAGCTGCAAAGGCAGCACTTGCTTCTTGCATAAATGTAATTATTTATTATGTAAAAAAAAAGATGTTATTAATATTTATATTAAATTTTATTCATTTTAATAAAATATTTATATTAAAATGAAAATAAACCGTTATCAGTGAAAATAGATTTATAATCACTTTAAAAAATAGGCATATTTTATTGCACATGCCAAGTGACGCGATTAAACTCGTGTAGATACTTTATTTACTTCGCTCCACAAACTCGCGGAAATTAATAGCGTTAATCAAGCGAAATATTGGAGTGCGTCAAAAAGATGGCAATCCTCACATGTCGATCGAAAAAGTCGTGACATAAATATTTCAGTAGTTGAGCATCGAATTTACAGCCTGATAAAGGTTTATGCGCGGAGTCGCGAGGGTACGCATTCGCCCGATGGTTGCGCCTATAATCTGTAATATCGAGTGTCCGAAGAGCATGGGATCCCTTAACTGACCTTTCGATATTGTTGCGGAAAAAAAAGATTACGTGCAGCCAATTTATTAAGGCCCGCGCGTATCTGCGATCGTAAACTAATGCGACGTTATGAGCAACTTTGAAATTGCATACGTATTACCAATAAAATGCGAAAAATAATTCTCACCGTTATGCGCTACATTTCCAACATAATAACTTAATTTTTATGTATTATTTACTCGCCACTGACGCAGTTTAATACAGCACGGCATTTTACTTTATAGTTTTTCTCCCTCAATTGTACTTCAACTTTTAATGCATACATTTGTTTAATATAATTTTAATATTTAAAGAATTATATCTCCAAGTTATACTGATTTAAATAAGTTTCTCGCGACGGAATTAGTTGGGACCGATGCTTTTAGCAGCTTCCTTTTATTTTAACATGATCACAAAACTGCGGGATCACATTACCGTTCGGGGGATTTTGTATAGATCGTATCGACGCGACAATTGGTAGCCAAGATCGTGTTCGGATAAAATAAAAATCTGGAGAATGGCAGAGAAAACAGCTCCATTAGATGTTGCCTCGATGTCACGAGAGACCTATCATCGTATATCACGCGGTGCTTTCAACGCGCTCTTGCGAAAATGTTAAAATGTTAATTGCGATTACGTTTTACGATCAGTAATAAATTAAACGATTATCGGAACAAAGACGAGCGTAACGTAATGTAAAAATAACAAACGTAATTATATTTTTACGTTCAGCTTGATAGTTTTGGCAGCAAGAAATTATTCAACAAACTCAAACGTTCAGAAACTACACGAGAGCGGGGGATTGTTTTGCTTTAATAAAATTTGCTGCTCGGCTCTAAACATTCCAAACATATAATTTTGTAGAAACATTGTAGAAAAAAGAAATCCTTGGTTGAAAGGGTGTCGTACCTTAATTCATTCTACGACTCGAACCTTGATAAACTCGCAGCATCTTTCGCTCGCTCTCTCTCTATCTCTCTCTCTTTCTTTCGAACACATTCTCTTACTTCGACTCCATCGGCATTCCACGTCTGCAGCCGAAAATGCATTTCTAGACAACGCTTTATTTCAATTCCGAGTAAGTCGTCTGTTCAGTTTCTTTTTTACAAGCATTGTCTGGTGCATCAGTATTATCTACCGTATTATATCTTAATATACAAAGTGGAATGACTAATACGTACGGAATTACGGAAAGACAGTAAAGTTTTAAACCGATAGCAAAAATCCTATTAGAATAGATAAAAGACAAATATTTCAGAAGCTCATATTTCTTGCAGTAAAAAGGAAAATGTCATCTGAAATGCAATTATTAAGCTGAGCTTTTCAAGCACGTAAAATATAATTCGCGTAATAAATAAGTAACAAAGAAACGAGTAAACGACCGAGCGGAGAAAGAGAAATTAATATTAATTTTATTTATTAGCTGTCAAAGAGCCGTTCAGTTAAAAAAAATACGCGAATAGAATTCTCTGCCTGCCGTGTTCGTATTACGTTTTAATCTATGCAGAAGATATTTTTCGTAAAACATCTTTTTTTTTAATGGGCATTGTCTTTCGTTTGAAAAAGTCCAAGATAAAAATGCTTTTACTCAGGTAGAAATAAAAAAATCGTAATAATGTCAAAGTGACACCAAAATTTAGTGGCTTCGAGTATCATTATTGTGATATTTTGTCGTTTCCTAAGTATTGGCACCGTCACAAAGTCTTTACAATTTTATGGACGAGATCTTGAGAATATAAAATGCCCGGAGTGTTTCGCTTACTTCGTCGATCGAAACTATCTAATTGTTAATTATTACATAACGTAATAAACGCAGTAAAAAAAATTTATAAGAGCATGCAGTTTGCTTCGCGGAATTACATTGCGAAATTATATCACGACTATACGCGGTAGCTCCTTTCTAAGTGTTCAAAGAAAGTATTTCGCGTTGGGTTCTTAGAAGTTTTTTTTTTCCACTTTCTCAGATAACTAAGTACCTTAATCCTCTTCGGAGTGAAAAAAAATCCCGATTTCTCCGGACGAGGATTACGAAGGAAATAGAACAAGATGCGAAAAGGTCAGTTCCCTTTTGGATATCAGCTACCGGCTTTATGATAAGTATCAACTTAGAAACTTTACTTGGCACGCGATCTCCGTGTTTCTCCCATGATGAGAAATGCACGCACGGCTCCCCCACCTTTCTTCCGAATATATTTTTTTCTAAATAACGTGAGTACTTATAGCGATCACTCTCGTGTCAGTTCTATAAAAACGACGGGCAACAGACGCTTTAATCACCGTGCGAAGCTATTGAAAATCTAATTAATATAAAAGATTTAATGCGTGCCCGGACATTTCTTTACAAAAAGAAAAACAGTCGACAGAGCTAAGCTTATTTACGATAAAATTAATTGATAATTAATCAACCAGTGACAATTACGCGCCTTTTTCTACATGTAGAAAGAAAACTACAAATGTTGCGTATACGCAAGAGTAACTCGGTATACAAGAGCCTCGGTGTTTATTATAAAATCTACTTTACGCGTTTCGAAGTAGAAAATGTTTGTCGAACAGTAGAAAGCGGTGCTGCTTCGCGAACGGTATATTAAAAATTATAATCGCAGTTTGTAATTTATAATATAAAAAAAAAGCTTACACACGCATGTGTAACAAGCGATATAAATTCTATCGAGCCTGCCAATTTAGCGATATTTGTGAGTAATTGCACGCGCGGCTAGAAGATACAGAACGAAAATGCTAGTCGCATGCTGGCGGGCGGTTGAGTAACGCGGCTACTAAGGATCACGGCGTTCCGTAAAGTTCGCGCGCACGTTTATCTGCGGCCAGACGGCTGATTTATTATAAGTAATGGCGATAAAGGCAAGTAATCACGGCCTAATCGACCGGCAATTAACCTCACGGTTCCAATTAACGAAATAAACCACGATCGTATTTCTGGTTGAAATCACGGAGTAATAACGAGGCTTGGCTACCAATCTCAGATCTGCACTGTGAAATTATGTCGTTATCGATATTATTTGGCACATTGCATCGATATCGATAGCAATTGACTAAAAAAATAATTAACGCTGACTGAGATAAGGCAGCACTGAAACTGTTTCAAAGACTCGTAATGTAGCGATTTGTACTAGTTATATTAATCTAAATTTATACTAAGGATCCTGTTTACCAACTTCAGCTATATTTTTTTCGTTTTTTTTTCTATTTTTTTGGTTTTATAAAAAAAAAAAAAAAATTTTTTTTTAAACGTATCTTAAGAGTTCGTGTAACTTACATTAAATAAGTTAGAAATGAGTTAGAAATGTAAATATATAAATGTATACGTAGATAATAATCAAATAAGTTCCTTGCTTCTTAGTCGACAAAAATACGTCTAATATAAAGATCTTAAATCTGAACTGGTCCGCTCGAGTGAAATAAATCGATTCTATGGTCTAAAAAGCATCTCCTTATTAATAAAAATTGTATCGAAACATGGCTGATCAAAGTACGTACACGTGTACAAAATAGCTCGCGTGGAGAGAGCTGGTGCGAGCGAGCGAGGAAATTTCAGACGGTGTACCGAGGTAGTCCATAAGTCAGACTCAAGACGGTGCGGATACCCGAAGATATACATGAGGAACGATCCGGCGTGCCTTCTTATCCACGTCCGATCTGGTCGGACATTATAGGCGCGACAAGGTGGAAAGGAGACGCTGACGCCAATCGTGGAGGAAAGAGCAAGAGAAGAAAGAAGAGAGAGACGATGAACGCTGAAGTCGGGGAAGGAAATGCTGAGAGAGGCGAAAAGAAAGAGAGGAAGGGCAGGTAAAAAAAAAATAAAAAAAATAAAAAAAAAAAGGGAGATTTTATGAAAATCGATCCCAGTAGATGTGTGGTCGCCGCCTCCTGGAACACGGTCTCGGACCCGGTTGCCTCATGGGCGTTATTCGCTCCGCCTCTGAAACTCGTCGCGATCGGATCAGAAGAACCGCCTAGTCTGGTCGCTAACGATCCAACAGTCCCTCCTCGCGCCCGTTTCCACGTATACCTCACCCCTCGCTCGCCTCGCTACCATCCCTTCCTGGGCAAGATCGGGAGACTCCACTCAACGGCGTCGTCATTGCCTCCCTCACCGCGGCTTCTCCTCGTCCTGAGTCACCAACGGGAGAGGTGACTGTCCAGGACAGTTTCAAAGACGCAGTCGCACCGGCTGCACCACGTCTTGGAAGCAGTCCTGTGTTACCTCATACACAAACAACGCGAGTGGGAACGCGACGACTATCAAACGTGATCCCCGAAGATCAAAGAGATCATCCGGAGGCGTTGACAATTCGAGTTGGAAACTAGTTTGACTAGATCGATTCCGAAGTGGTTGACCTTACTTCCTAAAGGTTGTGACTGTCACCGGGTTTAAGGGTGAATTGAAAGTGACGATATGACTCGACTCTGTGAGAAAGGTGCACTGTCGAAGATACTTTTGTGAACGTGAATGATAAAGCAGTAAATATTCTCGGGAATTAATGGTACTATCCAACGCAGCAGACATTATGAAGTTCACCAGAAAATAATGAACGTTTAAAATGTATTGTACTAATTGTTGAAAAATTAACTTCGAACAAAAAAACAATTCTAATTACTTCTGGATATCATACTTTGCAAAAGAAAACCTACGAACTCATTCTCGACTAACATTGAAGACGAATCATCAGGTAGGTGTTTGATACACTTTCAGCTGGACGGTCGGGTGCTTTGTCTAGCACCGCAGAGCAAAGAACCTCGCTACGCAGAAAATTACCGAGTTTTCCGGGAAAAAATTTTCCCTTCGACTCGTAATAATCTTGGAATTTGGCAGGTAGACAGGGGTACGTGGTGACTCACTGTCAAACAAACGACGACCTTCATTAAAACCTGGCGCCGCCGTTTCTTCACGGTTTCCAAAACGAATTGCGAACATTTACTGCGCAATAATTATTCAAAAGGAGTCATTGTCGATCGAAATAATAGATAATCTAGTGAAATACAAGTCCTGCTTCCGGTGAAGATTCGCAAATAAGATTTCAAGCAGCATGAAGTAGCCTGATCATAATTTCTTAAAGCTACCGAGTAATTAATATCCTCAATAAGTATCTTCCTACAGAACATGTACGATTAATTATTTGATTGGCACGAGAGAGAAGAAAACAGTGAGAAGTGGCACGTTGCGATGCGCAATTATTAATTAGACACACAGTGCTGAAGAGAAGACTACATAGCTGAAGATTTGCTGACGTACGAAATTTCGACAAAACGAGGATGCCGATTATTAGCTTATAATATGTAAGTAAAAATTTATATATATGAATATATATATATATATTCTTTTTTTACAATAACAAAATTTTTTATGCGTTACTAATTTTAATAATTTATTACTAAAAATATTAATATATTATAAACTAACTTGGTGATTGAATAGAGCCTGTTAATTGAACATTTGAGGAAAAAGAACCTAGCGCAATTTAACAACAATGATGATTTTAACGAATCACTATGCACCGTGCCAAATAGAACTGTATTTGAGAGAGTAGCCTGATAAGGATGACCATCGCGCGAACGTTACGCTTATCACGATGTACATTGCATCGCGATCATAGTATATTTATTATATAGATATGTAGCCCGTTATCACTCGTTTCCGCATATTAACATTAATTAGCGACGATAACGATAGCGATAGCTCGTGTATAGAAACACACAATTTTCGTTTGTGCATTTGTAAATTTTTCATCGAGGGCAGTATTCAGATTATTGTTTAATACAAATAAATATCGCGTAAGCTATAAAACTGATCGTCAAACTGATTTTCGTCGATTAAAGAAATAGAATCTTTGTCGCTCCTAAATTTTCTTTTTTTTTATTTTTATTTTTCGTCTTTTTAATTATTATTTTATATCCTATACAAGTTCTTTCAAGATTTTTATTTTTTATTTTTTATATTTGTAATTAAAAGATTGATTTATGTGAGTTTATTAAAGAAATTATTTAAAACTAGATGCGTCCCTTATTTATCGTTGTATTATTTTAATACGAAATATTATATGAAACGTTTTATTGCAGCACGAAGGACTTTAATGTGAATATAAAGCATCGATGTTTCGATAAGCGAACTCAATGTCAGCTTTTATATGCATTTCTAGAATTAATTTATTAATTCTAGCACGCTACGCGCGCGGTATTTTTTAAAAGACCCCAACATGCTAAGTAAAAAAAACATGCGACTCACCAAACTGCATGAGCTTCAGCGGAGTTGAAGATTTCTGCTGGTGACTGTAACATAAAATGGAAAATATTAATGTAGACATGTTAGTATATTCGTTAATAAGATTAATAAAAAAAAAAAGTAATTTTTTTTTTTTTTAATAAAGATTTAATTTAAAAAATTCATGCTTACCTAAAAGTTGCTCCGCCGATGCAGGATGCCCGTCCCGGGCCTGCTCCTCCTCTCAGATGGGACGTGTAGATCTGTAACAAAAGAAAAAAAATTTCATTCTAGAGATGTTACAAGTAATCATTCTTTAAAAATAATGTACGCGCTTCTAAACGAAATATCGAATAAATTATTAAAAATAAAGTTTTTCTATCACGACGAGCTATTAGATTTGTGTTTCAATAAAGTTATTTAAATGGGATTAGCTAGTATCGCGTATTTAAAAATTGTTGGATACGCATGATAAATATTGTGGGTCGCGTGATGAAAGTTCGGTAAAGTCGACAACGGTGATTAACAGCATATCGACAGCACCGGACACCCTTGTAACTGTAAGAGCTGTTCGATGTTACCTGCCGACCGATATCAATTAATTTCAGTCACTGTTAATTATTCGGAAAAGAATACCAAGAAAGCGGCATAATATTTAATTTTATATGGATGCAAATAATTGGTTCTAACTCAGTACCTCTTATTTGTCTCTCGATCAGCAAAATACATGCACGTATAATTGAAAAGGAAACTTAACAAATTTTGTACAAAATATTACGGGTATTTTTTTTTTTCATAACGCTCAAGCATTTTTTTTTTCGAAATTTTAGAAACTTACTTTAACAGTAAAAATTCGAGATCAAAATATTACAATATAAATATCATAAAGAAAATTATATTCAATATATTCAATATGGAATTTAAATATAATATGATACGTAATAATTGCATTAATAAAATTACAGTCCACGTTCCGTTCGGTCGAGTATTGAGAAAGATTTTTAATTCAAATACCCTCGGAAAATAAACGCGCAGAGTTAAATAAATTTCAAAGTACGCCCAGCGAGCGGAAGAATAGCTAGGCACATTCCTTAGAAAAGCACGACTGCCATCGATAAATTGCGAATTATTGCACGCACCTGTCGCATTATCAGTTAATAGTTATTACAATCGAGAATATGAAACATTTTACTGCATAGCATGACATTATACCGCCGCATCTGGTGTAAGCGATAGCCGCGAGCCATAACCGTACAGTCACAGTTCGTTATCTAATCCCCTTTTGTTATCTGAAACGAAATTGGAAGCAGCGCCTTTGCTTGGACACTGCCTTTCCACGTTTCGATTCTTACCGTGCGTCGCATAAAAATTGTAAATACGACTTAAATCGTACACCTCGGCTGCACGATTAATATTTCGTTCTATTTATTATCGTTCAATTAACGCGCGCGGAATTATTTACAAAATTTATAAGCAAACGCGTTTCAACAACGTCACGTTTAAACGAGTCTGCCGATGGACAGGAATTCTAGCGATCGTAAATATCAATTTATCTATCGAGACGCCGCGCCAGACACAGTCAGTGATCTAGCATCTGTTGCCCGAGATATTTGCCAGGACCACCGTGGCACTCTGTCTGGATGCCGCGTTACCTGAACAGTTCTAAAGTCTTTCTTTTTTTTTTTTATTCGCCTATTAACCTTCGGCGAAAATATTTTGGTTGAATCCGACTGTTCTCTAATTTACCGCCCCGAAAAATGACTGATAAAATAATATCCTTAGACAAATGGATGCGAAGCTTACTCTACGTCGCGCGACGGCCTGGCGAGCTCCATAAAAATTACGCACGTTTCAAGATAGATAATTAGTCGGCTATTGTTGCTAGTTAACACACGCACAGACCGTATCGCGGTGCGGGAAATAGCTGTTTAGATAAAACTTTTAGTAAAAGAATGGCGGTGCCGGCATATTTCGATGCATTACGATACGTTATTCATGAAGTTATCATCGGCTCCTTAACATCACCCTGTTTATATGTTACAGTATTTCGCGTTCTAATGGAATAACGATCATTGCACTTTGCGGTATATTTGATTATATTTTCTGATAGGCGCGTTAGCATTTTTTCCCCTTTTCTTTTACTTCTAATTATATCTTGCAAGTGTGTATTTTTTTTTTCCTTTTTCTACGAGTTTGTATTAAAATATAATTTTTAATCGTGAAAAAATTTTTTCTTTAACGCAGGTATTGACTGATAAAATAATTGACAATTTAAATAAATGCTCCGAAATAAAAAAATTAAAAAATTCCCATAATAATATTCGCTAAGTTAATTTTCCTTTTAAATAAAATTTCGAGAAGGCAGGATGTCCGGTAAATTTTTCCGAGACAGGAGGGCGTCCAGGTGAATATACATATAACTATCGGCCGCTCGTAAAGTAGAATCGCGTAGGCTTCTCGCCCCATGAAACAATGTCTGTCGCCACATTGCGATACGTCCGTACACCACTCGCTTTCGGTATCGAGCATGTCTTTTATCGCGGCGCGAAGTCACGCTCGTACGCCTTACTAGCGCTCGACAAGTGTCGGGACATGCGGGTGGAACTCCGCTTTTTATCCTTTCCTTTACCGCGCAGCATTTTATTCAAGAGGCCGATACTAAATAATTAAATGTGTTAGCACTTATCGGGAAAGAAAGCTATCGATACGTTCAAATCAGGGCGAGTGCCGCGATTATTTAACGCATAAATGCGTATGTAATTTTATTTCCACTTTAATTTAATAACGACTTTAATAATAATTAATTCATTCGTAATTTCATATACATAGAACGTTATCAGAGAAATAATATCGGTCATTAACCATTGATGAGATGATATTATGGGAGCTACACGAGTAGTATTAAATTTCTTTTTCATCGATCTTAAGAATTATCTTCTTTTTAACTATTAAGAAATGTTTTTTTATTTTTTTTTTGCACGCGTTACTCGATGATAAAATAATGAAAGTGTACCGTTACATTTTGTTTTATTAATGTTTCGCGAAATCGCTAATTTACAGAGTTATAACCGTCGCGAACAAGCGAGCAACATGCCTGGCAGGGAATTATGCATCGTGATTTAGCTTGCAAATGGCGTCATTTGAAAATTGCTCAGTCGTGTTTACTACGTAAGACCAGAACATACTACTATCAGCCACTTCACGATAGGCTATCGCTCTACCGGGTGCTCTTTGGCGATTATTTTACATCCGCTTGAAATAGTTCCTAATCTTTCTGGCGATGAGACCGGCCACGTTCCGCTTGCATTTTACTTCTTTTTATTTTCTTATATTTTTTTCAAACTCAAAGCTCGTGTAATATCGTAGACAGTCCTATAACGCTCGAGAGCCTTCGTGATAAATGATTAATTCCGAGTTACCCGAGAAATAATATAAAATACAGTTAGAAAAATGATCAAGATGTTAACTTCTTCGTTTCCCATAAATCGCCTCGAGGTAAAGTGTCTCAGCGCGAGGGTTAGTCTCTCTTTTTTTTTTTTTTTTACGGGAAGAAAGAAACCACTTGCACCGATCTGAAGTGGCGCCAGATCCTTTACACGTTTTCGAGGATGCACACATCCACAGAAACGCGCGCACACGCGGTCGTGTGTGGGTGGATACAAGGCGGCACGACTATGAAAGCGTTGGCTTTTCGGCCCTAATTAGTTGTCGCCCGACATCTCGTCTTATTCCCAACGGAAAGCCCGACTCGACGACGACAATGTCGCGATCGTCGAGAATCCTTTCGTTTTCTCTCTCTCACCTTTCTTTCTCCTCGCGACTAATTCAGCCTCCGTGAAATTACCCGATCCGACGCGTCGAGACGTATTTGATCAGTTTTCTTTCGTTCAAACAAACGCGAAGCGGATTAATATTAGCGAACTTAATGTAAAAAAATAAAATATTTCCGCAAATCGGAGCTTTCCGATAGGAACGACCGGTCCGATAAGGTTTCCGAGCCGCGAAAACCGTTCGCCGCCGTTTCGTGGAAGAAGGCACAGCCGTAAGGACGGCGATCGCGCAATCGCGTAACCTTTAGGATAATCATACGCATCCGCACACTCGCATTTATCCTCGACGGCGAGGCACTCGGCGTCGCCGCAGATCCATAAACCACTTAGATACCCGACAGCGAGTACTTTCAATGCTCCCTTACCCACGTGCTGCGAGCCTTAAATAAGCGCTATTGCCTTCGCGCGTCGCTACACCGAAGTCGCTTCGCCACGGCAGAAGTGCTCGTTCGCCGGGCGTTCGCGAAGCCAACGTGCTGCATCACGGTGCTATGTGATTTTATATACCGACGGATACGAAATTTAAGTACGTTTCGTACGTCGGAAGAAGGTAGAGACACGTCCCTCGGATCCCTATGCATCCCCTTAAAACTCTTTGAAATCTGAACGGCTATTCTCGGAGGATAAACCCGTGATTGGAAAAATAAAAAACCCTCGTACGGAGAGCGAGCGATTATTAATTCAGATCTAATTCCAAGATATCTGCATTCACGCCGCGTTTGAAACAAATCGGATCGCGGGATTATTGACGAGTGACGATCTTTGTTGGAATAATTGGAAAGTCATCTTTGAATGCCCCCGAAAAATATGCCTCTCGCCGCCCACGAAGTCATTCCTCGAGTCGGTCCTCGGGCGCGAGATCCGATCCTGCGGGATCGAATCCGCTTTCTGTCACATGTCGAACTGCATTCCGAGAGATTCGGCACGCCGCATAGGGAATAAACTCGGCCCGAAATTCGCCGGCGCGCGTTCGCGTGGCTATTGCGAAAAGATCGAAATTTAAGCGACGTCCGTACGGGTGAAAAAAAAAAAAAAAAAAAAATCCTCAAAGCGTACTGCTCGTCCTTAATCTTCGAACGCGGATTTTGTGAGTGTCGGGACGGCCGAGAGAGGAATATATAAAACCGTTATGAACGCGGGATATCACGTCGCCTCCGTTCCTCCGAATTTAGGTAGGCGTGTTGAGTCGATCCGATATCATTATATAAGACCGAGAGGCGCGAATTTTGGAGATTTCTCGGTGAAAGTGCCCGTCTTTTCACTCTCGCGGGAGCGCGGATCAATTTTTATTAAATAAAGACCAATTACCGAAAAAGAGCTTCAATTTTTATTAACGAATTAAATCGTTAATTGATTTAAATGTCGCCGGCGAATCGGCAAAATATGTACAATTAATTCTTATTGAGGAAGCTACGAACAACGAGTTTAATATTTCGTAACGATTGTTAAATATAGACGAAGTTATCATTCGATTATCGCGGCGACTTCGGGCAGTAAGTGCACCGTCCGTATTCTGATCGTTTAATCTTCGTGCCTCGGTCGGCCCGATGAAATATGATGTCGAACAAGTTATGATAATATAAATAAAATGTCAAAAATATCGGCAATCGAGAGCCAAAAGTGGAACAATGAACTCGGGACCAGTTCTCGATGTGCGGCTTGATGCGATTCGTAATAACACCGGCGGCGTGCGCGCGGACAAACCTACACGAGGTCGTTTTCATCATACGGAGATGAAAGTAGAGCTCGGCGACACCTCGAAAGTATCAACGATCGTTCTCGACGAACGTACGAAATAATAAAGCAATTACAATAAAATTAATTAGCGCCGTCGCGTTTCTTTCAACTATATCCAAAACTTAGCTCGTCAGAAATTCGTTCCGTCGACAGAAATATCACGGTTGGGTTCGAAAATAATTATTTTCTTTCCTCAGTGTGCGCTCGTAACGGACACGCATATACGCTCGCACGGTCGCATCCCTTCGCCCACGTCGGTCGCCCTAGATACGATCTCGATTATATTGCCCGGTTTCTCGAAACTATCGAGGAAAGGGCCTTTTCTCGGTCGCGCAACGAGCGATCCGGTAGCGGAAGAAATTATCGCGAGATCTAGTCAGCGGGCACCGTCGGCGCTCCGATTTCCCTCGATCTGCGATCGTTCGCACCCGAAACTCGAGAGCGGGGAATAAAGTCGCGGATCAGCGCGAAGATACGCGCGCGAGATAAGAATTGGAGAACCGTGCGTTCGCATCGCGTTACGCGCAGGAGAGGCCGATTTAAGTAGCGGCACCGCGATCCGCGCGGCGGCATAAAGGTGTTCGAAGTATCGAATAAATTAGCGCCGACCGCGTTGTTAGCCTAGGCTGGTGAAGAAAGAAGCGAATATCTTGGCGAATTTCTAGCTACGGTGGCTTTCCCTTTCTTTATGCTTTAAGGTTCGGTGCGTTCGAATATAATTTCTATGTCCTAGCACACGTACATGCATTTAAATGGTGAATTTATAAACGCGATAAATAATGTAAATATAAAAAATATTATAAAGAGTGATAATTTTTCACCCATTTCTTGGACCTTCGAAATTCAATCTTTTTTTCGTGCCAAATATTACCGTTTGATAAAATGTTAATTTCAGTAAAATTTTAAGATGAGCATATTACAGGCACGGTTTTAGAGATACAAGGGGATGAAAATCACGGATTATGAGAAACCATCACTTTCATCTCTTCATATCACTGGAACCCTGCCAATGTTCATCTTAAAATTTTTCTGAAAATAATATTCCATCACATAGTACTATTTGGTATAAAAAAAAAGTTTAAAATTTGTAGTTTAAAAAATAAGTAAAAAAAAAATATATTAAGTCTTTTTGCCATCACTCTTTACGTGTTAAAGAGTAAGATCAATTCGCGTTTACTTTTGATGCTGCGTTACTCACAAGATATCGCATTTATGTTTGTCGACAGTCATAAAATGATTATTAATGATTTTATGAATCGATAAGAATCACGATGACTTTCTGCAATAATAACGTTGTTACGACGTCCGACCGGCTGATCGATAAGATCAATGACGATCGGCTCGCGCGTTAAAGACCGCACACGCATGCACGCTGTCGTAACCGGCATAATTTGTCACGTATAAAATACGCACTATTTTAATTTAAACTGACATAAGCGGGCGCAGTTTATAAATTAAAAATAGCGTTGACAAGCGTTTTAAAGCAACGCAGACGCGGCGGCGTAATAATTAAAACTGAAAGAAAAAAAAAAAAAAAAGAAATAAGTTAATAATTTTTATTAATAAGATAGATTCGTAATAATTAAACAGCGACGTTAGAAAGCAAGCGAGCCGTTTTCCTAATAAAAAAATACTTCCGAAGAACGCAGCAATAATTGGCGGCATAAACAATAATTAATAAATTCGAAGGGTGACGCGTTAAAACCGGTATCGTGGCAATTTGGCTCGCGTTCGCTAGCCGAGCAAATGGAGCAGAGGCAACGGGGAGATCGAACCGCGGACTGCCGACGAAAGGATTAAGCGCACACCTGCACTCGAAACGAAGGGAACGGTCCCTCCGTGCTATCCGAAGCGAAGTCGCGCCCGTCGATCCCTTCTGGCCTCTCCGACGGCCGTTGCTTCTTCGAGCCGGGCCCGATCGAGCCCCACGACGTCTCATTAGCCGACGATGTAATTTTCAGGGAGCTGTCCGTTAATCCTCTCTTCTTCTTTTTTTCACGCGATCGCCTCTCGGCCTCTCGCTCGCGCCGCCGCGCGTCCTCTCCGTCTTCATCCGGCAGTTCCCTTTGATCCGGTCCGAGGGACGCTTTCCGGGATCTTGTCCGCTGTCCCCGACATCCGACGTCGCCGCCTCGGAGGCGCTCGAAAACGCCGACAAACTGGTTTCGTCCTGTACGTACCGTATTAGCGACATAAAATTCGTGAGAGGCTCGGAATTGAATCGGCCGAATGGATCAGTCAATGAACGCTCGAAAAAGAAAAAAAAAAAAAAAACCTCGTGAAATAGAATAAGCCCCGTCGGCATATTTGCACAAATTTGCGAATTGTTCGCAAACATCCGCTGCTTCGGTGCCACGATACCGGTCGTCTCGAAAACAAATCCTGCATTTTTCTTTTTTTAACTTTATTTTTATTTTTTTTTTTATTTCTTTTTTTTTTTTAATTTTTGCCGCAATAAATTTTTTTATTTTGTTTTATTCGGGATAATAATAGACGTTCGTTGAATCAGAAACTAAAGGATCGAAAAATAGTATTCGGCGATTAGGGAACGAGACGCGCGATTAAACGCCGGGGCAGGCTGATCGGCCGATTGAAATATCGCGATCTGCGGCGCGGAAAAAAAAAGGGTCACCGATGTGTTTTTTATATTTAAATCACTCGTGGGGAGGGGAGAGCCTAGAAGTATAGAGGAGTCGGTGTGCGGCCGCGCTCGCTCGCGAGAGCTGGTTTCCGAACGGATCCACGATCTCCGATGGAGTTCTCGCCCTCTCGTTTCTTTTTCTCCATTCCTCGCGCCTCGCCCGGATAAATTGAAACGAGCTCGGAGCCGCAGCGGCATTAATTTAACGCGCCTTCGCTGGGCAATGACCGGCGGACGTTCTCTAAACGTTCAAAGCTCGGCCGCGCCCATCTCTTCCGATGCCGCGCGCTGCCTCGCCGGGCGCCGGTGACACCCGGTACGCCTAAGGACAAGCTTGTTTCTCTCCGTAAGTGATTACACGTAACTTGCGAGACACGTGAGTTGTAGTTACACGCGTGTGCGCGCTCGTAACGACGAGAGTTACGAGGAGAACGGGAAGGCTCATCTGCCGTGCCATCGGGGCTCGATATTCACCGAAATCCGCGTCTCTTTCGCCGTCGACCTTGCCTTCACCGTGTTCTCCAGCGTGCTCGCGCGCGCCAGCCGAAGTGCCCCCGTCGCATTAATTACGAATTATCGATCTTTTTTTTTTTTTCTTTTTTTTTTTCACTGACCTCCCGGAATGCCGGAGTGCGCGCGGGCTTCGTTGCGCTTAATACTTTGATATTAATTATTAATATTAATAAGACGCTCGGCGAGCGCTTCGCCCGGCAGGTTTACGCGCCTCGCCGTAAATTAAATGTAAAATAGTGCTAGCTGATAAGTGGATAAAGTGAGCGCATGCAGATTAGATATAAATAGTTTTCAGCGTAATTGAAAACGCTCCTCTCCTCGCGGTGGTTTCGCGACAAGGACTCCGCGACTCCTTTTCCGCGTCGATAATTAGCGCGGCTTCCAGGCACCGCGGTGGATTAAGTTCCGCCGAGATTTACTGCCAAAGTACCCCAAGTACGTAATCACTTTTTGTCGTTCGCACCGCGGTTAAGGAGTGTCTCAATATTTATCTGAGATACACGTCATAATATGTACTAATCGCACATCTCGTTGGAATATAAACACGCGGTAATGCGTACTCCGGCCTTTCCATGATTACGAGCGTCCACTTGAGGCGAGAAACTTCCAGGATACACTTGTACCCGTCTCCTCCTCGCGTTCTCGCTCTCTCGCACCTGCGTTAGTTACGGACCTACGATCGTTATTTAAGAGGACTCGTCTACAACGATCCCGCGAACGGCCGTTCGCGGTGTAACCGTCGACATACGTCCATGTCGACTGTCCCCCTGAAAATATTTAAATTTTCCACCCCTCTCTGCAACCGCGGGATAATAAACGCGTGCTATTTTTGGAAGCGCCGCAGCGTCAGTTATACTTATAATTCGCGGCGTTAAAGCAAGTATGTCGCATGCAACGAGGGCGATCCCGGAGAAACGAATAAATGAACCCAGCGGCGTCGACTTAGGTTCGATCACGGGGAAGATCCATTAAAATTTAATGTCCCCGACGGACAAGACGGTCTCGGCAGCGCGAGTTCTCCAAAAGCGAGTGAAGTCCGAAGGGGAGTTGGAGGAAGAGGGAGGGGGGGGAGGAAAAAGCGAACGACAGGCGATATACACATCGCCATTAACTCGCGAGATTAATTATCGCTCTAACCGTGAGGGTCGGACCTTTTAACGCGTTTTCTATCGACCTCGGCGACGACGTCGTTAGCGGGGCGGACAAACGTTCGGTGTTCCATCGGTGTCCGTGGATCATTTGTCCGTGTGGCGCGAGTCGTCCGGTTAGCCGCTATTTCTTCGCGCGCTACGTAGCCGGTATAATCGTAAATTATAACAACACCTTCGGCCCGGCTCTCGCTGGAAGCCGAGATGCGCCCACGTACGCGCGTGTGTGCGCTCGTATGCGCAGCGATACACCTTCCGAATATAAGAACTAGCGAAAGAAAGAGAGAGAGAGAGAGAAAGAGGGAGGACGAGCGTGTCCGTGAGAAAATTTATTTTGCCTCGAAGCTGGTCTCCGCCAAACGTCCAGGAGAGCGCACACATATGGACGAGCG
This sequence comes from Cardiocondyla obscurior, assembly GCF_019399895.1. Taxonomy (NCBI): domain Eukaryota; kingdom Metazoa; phylum Arthropoda; class Insecta; order Hymenoptera; family Formicidae; genus Cardiocondyla; species Cardiocondyla obscurior. The sequence continues at coordinate 4,130,150 of NC_091879.1, read as the reverse complement.
CGTATGTAAATGTGTAATAAAAAAAAATAAAATAAAGAAGGAAGAAATAGTCTTAGCGAATTGAATTTTTTTTTTTTCGAAAGACACTCGATCGACGAATCTCTCCCGATCCTGGCCTTTATTACCGCGCCTCGCGGTTCGCATGCATAATTACGGGAACACCGCGCTACTCGCCGCGATTAAATGCGAGCGATCGAGCGGCCGCGCGTATCGTCAGGCTCGAGATGAAAACGATCGGGCTGATATTCGCCCGCTCTCCCGCGCGCAAAATCTTCTCCGCGGCTCCCCACGTCTGCGTAAATAATTTAACGCGGAACAGCCGCGCTGCCGCGGTCGACGTAAACCGCGCCACGCGAATTAAAAGTCTTCGTTTAATCGCGACGATCCACTGCCGGGAATGTTAACGACGTGGCGCGATATTATCTGGCTGTCGATGCCGCCGCTTGGATTTCCCGGTGCTCTAACATCGCTCATCCAGATCCACCGCTGCCTACAGAAGTTCTAGGCTATCGATTATCTTTGAATTATATCGAGATTCATTTAATAGCGCCGCGAACTTTTTCGAGATACCTCGATTCCCCCCGCTCTCCTTCAAACGTTGAAGTAATTAGTTTCTAATTAGACTGCACGTAGACTCTTTCGTACTTTATCGCGTTAACTCGAGATAAAATAGTCGCTTTAGATAGTCCACGCGGGGTATCTGGAAATTAAACGATCGAAGCGGGAGCGAGAGCGACTTTGACAAGGTTCTCTCTCTCTCTCTCCGTCGAGTAGCCCGATCTCGCGATTTGATCCGAATGCGGATTGACACCTGGACTCGACGTGCCGCATGTCAGATTCGCGGCCGACCGGCTGCGGCTAATCCGGATGGTACTCTCGGGAACAGGCGCAACCCCGCCGTTTTCCGGCAACTGTAAATCCGCAATAAAATCTGATAAAATCGTATCGAACGCGGCGTCGAGCGGGGATCTTTCTCTCGCCTCCTTGCCGTCTTTCTCCTTCGTCTCCTCTCTCTCTTTCCCTCTCCCTCTCTTTCTTTCTCTCGGTATCGGCCGAAGACCCGTTACGTCGGAGGACGGGGTAATTAATTTCGCCTTGCAAACGCACCTCGGCACTAGGCCAATGCAAACACCTCCTACCACCGCGAAGGAAGGTAAGCCAGGCGGCACACGATGACGCGCAAATATATGCACGCGCACTTACGTATGCGTGTATATGTATATGCATTCGCAGTCGCGCTTGGATTTTACCTCGCGCCGCCACATCATCCGCTTCCATATGATTCGCAGGAGCCGCCGTTCGTCCTGCGAGAATATAACTGTTTCCACGTCGAGGGAGGCGCGAGATGCGCGACGCGCAATCGCCGGCTGTTATCGTTATTTCGGCGATATTAAGACTTGCCATCGCGCTTTTAACGCGGATGATTCCCGTCGTCTATTCCGAAATCGCGTGAACTGTACGCAACGGATATGCGTACGCCTGCAGAAACGGCGAGTCTTCGTTCCGAAACGTTCGCCGATACGACCGAGTGCCTGCTTTGAAGATTGGAAAAATTTCTCGGAGAAAACTACGAAGACCGCCAGTTGAAAAAATACTATCGCTTTAATGAATTAACGAACAGTACGATCGTGACGGTCGCGGTATTAATTACCGGCCTGGGAAAAGTACGTGATGTTTAAAAGAAAAAAAAAGAAAAAAAAAAAAAGAAGAAAAGTTTTACACGCTCTCGTATACATATATCCGAGAGGCTCAGCAGTGCGCTTCTCGTCGGAGGTATATTAATTGAAGCCGCTTAAATTATTGCGAGTTGCTAATTGCGCGAGCCACGGCTTCTCCGATAGTTCATAGGAAGAATCCTCACCGCTCGCGATTGACTATCTAATTACTGAAATAAATAATACCCTCGGAAAGGCTTCTTTTTACAGAGCGACTGAAAAGAGGATGAATTTGCCGAAAAAAAATTACCTCAAACATACAGAACCAGATTTCTTGTTTAATTTTTTTTTTTTTTTTTTCTAAGACGTGCAAAGAAATTTTTTTCAACGTGAGATTAAAATTGTCAGAAGGAGTTAAAGTTATTAGACCGTTCGTGTAGTTACGAGGTTTCCGAAGAAGCGAGTATCGCGCGAAGGAAACGCGTGGAAGGTAAAGGGCCGCCGACAGCGTTCTGAATCTTACAGCAGCTACCTCTGATAGGATTTACGATACGACATAGCACATATCGGCTCGCATTCCGGCGATATCGCGAGTACGCGGATGAGCGCAACGTGTACGCGGCCCTTAATGCCGACATTCGTTGCACCGATGACGTATCGACGCGACACTGCGAACGAGGAAGCTGAAGTTTCTCCCGCGCTCCGCATTTATTATTAATGTTACGATATTAATAATAATAAATTAGTCTAGATATTCGGACATAAATCTTGATTCGTGAGATCGTACTTGAACGCGCGCATCTACTAGTTTTTATTTCGCGAGTATATTTTTTATATCTATCTTTCATCTTTTATAGCATCAAGCCAGTAGGTATGGAGAGTTTCCTAATTTATTGCGGAATACCTAAGAGCGCCGTTTAAAAAAGACGAAATGACGGAACGATTACGGTCCTCTCTCCGTGTAACAAAGTCGAGTCTCGTTACACCTGGGAAACGTTTTATCGTATCTCCATCGGCCTGCATTAATTCGCGATCGATCACACGTGACGTTAATTAATTACATTTTCGTGTCGACGGACGCCGACGTGATTTTAAGACCGCAGGTAAGATCGCGCGGATTAATATTAATCCGATCGAAATTTTCCTCAAGAATCTGCTATACATAAGCGTCACCGGAATTTTTCTAAAAATCCCACAAAATAAATGTCTCTTAATTATTAAAAATTTTACGTTGATTGAAACAAAAGTTCAAGAAAAAAAAAAAAAAAAAATTAGTTAAAATTAATGCTAAAAAAAAATTGTTTAAGATGCAAACTCTTCTTATGCACGAACATTTTATAAATAATTCAGTCTGCGGGGAAAAGTTGTTCGTGTCTATATAATTCGAAACCCGTCGGTGTTGAAAATAATTTTCTCAAGAATACTTTTAACATTCGTAGTCAAGCTGAAATAATCCTCGTGCGATTGCGTGCGCCTCATACATATTATATGTATACAGGTATACGGTTTTCTCTCGCGACGCCCATGCGATCGTGCATTGAAAAGTTAAATTGTATCGCCACGCGCAATATTACCTGCGTGATCGGCTTGCGATCGGCCGATAGTTACAGCCGTATCTGGCTCACCCTCGGGCGGATTCTCACCGCGGCCAAGGGTAAGTCATCAGCGTGGGCCATAAATTCGCACGCATGAACAGCCTCGTCTCGGCAGCGCGAATGGAAAGAGAAACGGGAGAGAGGCCGGGAAAGAAGAGAGCAAAGAAGGAGAGAGACAAGAGAGAACTCGATAACTCCATTAAATCTCAATAAAACTCTACGTTCAACTCCCATCTCGCTTTAATGCACCTCCCTCGGTGGGAATGTCGCGTGACGAGCATGCAACGAGCTCTCCTCTGCCGATTGCATCAAAATACAAAATTCACGGATTTCCGCGGTCTGCGCCTTTCTTCGGCGACTCGCTATCTATTTTCGCAAACGTAATTTTTTTTCTTCTGAAAAGAAAAAAAAAAAGAAAGCAGGCGTTTTCTCTAAAACCGCGAGTGCCGAGAGGTGTTTAAAAGATAATGTGGAATAGCGACGGTTCGATTTGCAATTAAGTGCACGATTGAAATACGACGCGCGGCCTCCGATCTGCGATTTTCGAGCCTCGGAAGTATTTTGCACGATTTTCCAGGCGCGGCACGCGTGTTCGCGTGCTCGGCTTCGATATATCGCGCCGATTGCGTAAGCCGATTAACGGTAAAATCGGTCGCAACGAGACGAACGTGCGCGCGGTTCAATTCGTGAAAAATCGACACGCGATCCAATGCGCGCGATGCAACGTTATGCGGTCGAAAGGTGTCTCGCAGCCACCGCCGCCGCCACCGCCGGCCGATGTAGTGACTGCAATCGAATGCATTCAAGCGAGACGCTGGCTCTCTGCATGCGGTCCAATAGAGCTTCCTCCGGTAGCTCGATATCCCGGGAATACGCGATGAAGCAGGGCACCGCGGCGGTCGTCACTTGCGTCGAGAAGTTGCAAGTTGTTATGAGAAACCTTATTTTTGTACGAACCAGTAAACGAAACTGCTTATTGGTCATTACCGTACGCGAATAAAAAAAAAAATTAATTACAAAAAAAAGAAGAAAAAAAAAAGTAGAAAAAAAAAACCCGTTAAGAAGAAAGAAAGAGAACGCGCTTCTTTGCGATAATCGAAACAGACCGCTACGGTTTGCGCAAAAATACTCGGCCGTTTCCCGACACGCGAGGAGATTCTTTTAATCGAATTGAAAATAACGCGGCGTCAAGTAAACTACCTCGAGGAGGCGCAACTTTCCGCAAGTGCTGCGATTATGAAAATTATCACGAGGTCACGATTATGTCAATTTGCTTCAATGTATCAACCGCCGTTCGCCGTGATGTAATTAATCTCCATCGGGACGCAAGCCACCCAACCGCTCGTTACGAACGATCGCTCGGAGCGAGCGCAATTATTTCTACGGCGCAGCGAATATAGCGTGTTAATCGCGCGCGCGTGTCAGCCGGGGAGGATGCGGCCGGATACTGGTGGCGAATACGCGGCCACGCGTGCTTAATCTCCTCCGACGCATGAATCTGTCCACTCGTTATTATCGAAAATAACTGAACTCTGGCTCTCCTGCGCTCCGACCGGCAGCTTTTCCCCCTTCCCCTTTTTGCGCCGCGGCCTTATTTATTAATTTATTTATTATGCCTCTCGTTTAAACGAGTAGCTTACGCTCCTACATACGGTTACGTTCTCGCAAGCGCATATCCGCCGAGGATGAAGTTATCGCGCGATAATTAAAAAGAAGAAAAACGGAAAAAAGAGAGAAAGAGAGAGAGAGAGGAGAGGAGAGGGAGACCGCGCGGTCTTATCAAAGTCGCGCATCGGACGGTTTAACTACTTTGCAGATTAGCTGCGCGGATATCGTACGGACCGATAAAATCGCGGCCGTATCTACCGGGCACAATAATCGTAACGTCCTGGCCAGGGGACGCAATAATAATTGTCCGCCAGAGCGAATAAACGTAATGGAGCCTTATCGTTAATTGGATGATAAAGGGAAAAGTATCGTCGCGCACCGTCCGCGGATCTTCTTACCCGCCACGCTCGCGATTTAAACCACCGCCGATCTGGTGCTTGACCGGTTTAGATCGCGGCTTGAGGAAAAAAGGCGCAAGAAAGAAACAAAAAGAAAAAAGAAAAAAAAATTTGAAACGGAAAAACCATTTATCGCGACCGAGCGTTATAAATACGCTTAGCAAAGTAAATACCGCGAGTAACGAGTCGCCGCGATGAGAAACGGCGAAATCTCCGCCGTTACTTAGAACAGAAGGCGCGATTACTTTTGCGCTTGCTTAATATCGTTAAGCATTTTCGCAGAAAACATTGCCGGAGTAAACCTCAACAGCCTAGCCGGTCTACTAACTGGTACGACTGCCAAGCCGACATACCGGTGTCCCAAGTGCGTATAAATTGGTTTTACACAAAAACATGTACATTAAAAAAAGAAAAAAAAATTAATTCCACGGAAACATAATAATTATATAAAAATTAATTATTACGTAAAGATATATTTCAGCGTGACGATATTTACGTTGCTCTCTCCATCGAGTCCGCGAATTTATATTTTCTATCCAAAAATCTGATCGGCGCTCTTTGCCTTCGATTTTCAAAGTAACATTTCCATCGCGAAAACCTGCCAGAGAAAATCGATCGTCCTAATTAAGCGAAAAGGATACTTTTCCCCGCGATTCGAGGACCGGTCTCGGCATCTCGCGCGTGTGCACGCGTCGCGATCTAATTATTCGGCTGAATATTTGGACGAAGTACCGCGCCGTAGAATGCAAATGTACCCCGTACGAGTCGTTGCTTTAATATCTACGATCGCCTGTCAAAATGAACGTTGGCGAAAGCATTCTTGGCACTCTCGGCTCCTTCGGAATCGCTCGCAAACGATCGATTCGCAGGCCATCGGTGCGATCACGACCGGTCTCCGCCTCTCTTTCTCTCGAATCATACGCATATATATATATGCATTATGCAGCGACCGGCTAACGGACCCGATCGCTTAATTTTCTCTGTTTGTCGCAAACAGTAAGTAAGCTGACACCTAATTAAGATTTACTCGCTCTGCTCGCGGAACGGAACACGCGATCTATTAATGGCGATAACTAACCGTGGAAATGTAACGTAAAAAAGTGAAAAAAACTCGACGGCAGTGGGTGTACTTGATTTCATGTATGCATATATATTATATATATATATAGCGGATATTAGTGCAAAATAAAAATAAAAATCCCTGAAAACGGTTTCCATGTTTCTTTTTTCTTTTCAGCGACGGAAGGGTTTGTTAATATTTATAGGACGATGAGAAATACGATAATTTTACGAGATATGCTAATGACGTTTGTAATGTATGGGTAAAAATATTCCAACGGCTTCTGCATCGTAAATCTGGAATCGTTTAGTTGGATTGATATGCGAACAATGGCAAATCATTGAACGAGAATGTTAATGTGACGTATAATGCGACATATTAATTGCCACGTGTAATTCTATACGATTAATTTGTTTAACACCGCGATTATTTATCAAGCTCTTATCTGCGAAGCAATTCTATTTACCGATAGCGGATCCATAATTATATACCATCTCAACTATGTGCAATTAAAAGAAAATGCGTCAACTTTGAAAGTCGCCCGTTCACCCTGCGGACAGGCGCGCCGCTCGTCGGTGCGAACATTTTAAATTTCAGAACGACTGTCTTCGACTTACTTTTCGTTCTCAAACAAATTTTATTTCAGAAACTCTTTAGCTCGAAGTTAGCCGCGTATTTAGAATCCATATGTGTGCCGCTGCAAAAGCACGCCGGGAGGAAAAAAAAATAAGAGGCGAAACGTCTCGCGCCACCGGAATGGCAATGTCATAAATCTGCATTTGGTTTTTCAATTCGTGTAATTGCTCTCGGAACGTTCGCAAGACATTTTCTCCGTCTAGCCAAAAAGGACGAGCGGCCACTCGCGCCGGTAGCGTCGGTCCCGCATCCTGCGTACAATCCAATTATAGCCGCACGATCGGTCGCGGACCAGATCGCGGTCGCGCTTATCATAAATCAAGATTAACGGTCGGCGAAGATTTTCGCAGTCCGGTCGGCCATAAGTATCGACTTTTTGAAAAGCCGCGCCGCGTATAACTGCATAGTGTCTTGGACTGCTAATGCGAGCCGGCCCCCAGACGGAAAAGTACTCCCATGAGAGCACGATCGATTAACGCCCCACGCGCGTTAACGGGTTAAACATCCGCGGTGATCAAACGATATTTCATGATTTCTTCGTGCTTTTCCGCGATCGTTCTCTCCTGCCCGGTTTCCTCATCCTCGTCGTCATCGTCGACGACGAAACTGGTTTGTCCCCCGTCGCGGAAGAGGCGCGGGCTTTCCAGGAGCGGATGTGTATAAGCGAGAACTAATAAAATGTAGAATTCCTAAGAAACCGACGCTGCTGAACGAAAACTCGGTAAATTCGATTTAGAAATATCCCGTGAAAGAAAAGAGAATTTTATTTCCTGACGATCCTACTTATTTCGAGTACAATTCTTAATTGCAAAGAAATAATCGCGGGGTATACTCTTCTTTTTTTTTTTTTTTAATAAAGATACAATTATACTAGTAATTCATCTTTTTAATATTCGACGTTATCAAGACTTAATAATATTCGACATCAAACTTCTAATTAAAAAAATAATTACGCGCGGACGGAGAAAATGCGCCGCGGCGCTATCGAGGCTTTCTCGCGGATTGGTTACACGGGAGAAACGGATCCATTCGGGATCAGGCGATTTTCGATCGTCGATCAAGTCGAGCGACCGATCCCCCGACGTACGCAAACCGGTCATCACCGGGACCAGATCCACAACGGGTTACGATAAATCGCGAGTAACGGCCGTCCGGGGGGATTCGCGCTGCCGAGTTCGTGTTAATTTTCTGTTTGTTTTCTAATTAACTTCTCGCGAGGCAAGCGAGCGAGCGAGCGCCGCGTCGTTCGGGCGTGACCATATTACTGCGCGAGTTTCACAGGATTATAATACCGGCTCGCCGGGATTACGTCGCGCTTTAATAAATTCAATAATTAAGATACTACGGGGATTAAGAGAATAATATAGTGTATCGTAGTGTCGCGCCTCGTTTCAGTTCCTCTGGCGCGCGATTAGCCGGATTCGCGCGCTTATCCCGCCCGTGAAAGCGACGTGCTCTATGCGTCGCGCGCGTTACTTCGTCGTCACTCCGTTTTATCGCCGAGAAAATATTAATATTCACTTCGGACATTCAAGTCCTGAGCGTCCTTCGTCTCACGGGCTTCTCGAGAGTCCCCGGGGACTCGCCTACCCTTTATATATCGATTCGTATTACTATATGAGACTTTTACGACGGGGCCTCTGATCCTTTCGCAATATTTCGCAAACGCATCGATCATATCGTCTCCCGTCAGCGCATTAAAAATGTGGCCGCGAGAACGGAAGGCACTGTCGTCTCCCTCCCCTCCCCCGGTTCAAATAGAACTTAATGAATGAGATGTCGACCAGATAATTCGACGGAGCTAAGTGAATTTTTACGAGGGACCCTCGTTCTTGTCCTCGTTCCCATGTGTTTTTTTCAGCTCGCCGACGCGTGTGTTCACGCACACGTCACCCGGTGGAGCCTTCGCTTCGCCCTGCTTCACGACCGGCCGCGATCACGACGAGCCCCACGATCAACGTAACGCGGCGCAGCGCGATACATTTCGTTACAAACCCGGCAAAGATCTCGCGGTACGTGCGTCGGGAAATAAAAGGCAGACGACGAAGGGTTAGTTATTAAATCTTTTCGGCGTTTTTCTCCCCGAGGGTTCAGAACTTCACGCGATGGAAGACGCGCTTTCGACGGAACAGGCAATCGCGATAAAGCGCAGCGCGACGCGGCGAATTTGATATTATAATTATACCCGTCCTCGATTTCGCGATGCTCGTTTCCGGCCAGAGCCCCTCGTTAATTATATTTCCATGTGGAAAAATTCGCAATTATAATTTCCACGGCGAAGACGACGCTCGTATTTAAATGAGACGTCCGGTTAATCGAGCGGCGGTAACAGGAATAAAAATTGGGCGCTAATGTATAATCGCGTGATCGCGCAAGTTTGAACGGAACCGCTCGCGATACGTTCGATCAAGTCGGGTGTGCTAACCCACATATAATAAATCCAGGCTATCGCGATAGCGCGCACAGTAGCGGCGTAAATACCTGCACGCCGAGACGGCTTCCAGTAAAACACAGGTGTGCTCTGGCGTCGAAAGACAGGCACTCTGATTAATTACGTTTATTAAAGTTCGCGTCGCCTCAACGATGCCTAAAGAAATTAACGTGAACGAAACGGACGTTCGACGCGACTTTCGCAGGGTTGTTTGTACGAGATTAGAGCGGACTCTCCTCATATCTCTGCGAATTCCTTAAGAAATTCTTATTCAATTCGCTCATATAATTACGTCAGAATATAGCTACCCAGTAAATGAGAAATACATTTTTTTTTGTATTTTAATTAATAATTAAACTTCAGTTTTATATTTTAAATAGGTTACTACACAGATTAGCGTATACTTTTGATATTTTAATACACGAATAAAATAAGAATTTTTTAACAATCGAGTTCTTTGTATGTCATTTGAAATGACTGCCTGCGATGGCGTCCGAAACGCCATAACCGAATATTTTCTACTGTATCAGGGGCAAACGAGGTTGTTGGGGGAGGGAAACTAACGACAGCCTACTGCTGTTCTCCAACGCAATCTAATTTCTTTACGATATTAAATAAAATGTTCCCATTACCGATATCGATTTATCAAAATTACAAATTAAATAGTTTCCAATCTTAAAGCCTAATTTATTTAGAGTAGAATTAATTTCTTTTATTTCTGTATTTAGAATAATAGATTGTAGCGTCGCAAAATTCGACGTTACGAGTCCGTCTATCGGCATCGGCCATTTGACCAGAGCGTGAGCGCACTTCCGGTCGCGCGTTCCCCGTATCTAATCGGCCCCGGGATCAGCCCTACGTCGAATTCCCGTCCCGTCGGTGTCGGATGGTGCCGCATGGATGGACGTTCAGATATTGCGTGTAGATAAGCGCGTATGATGCGTCACGAGCCCGGGCTCCGCTCTTACCTGGCAGGCCTTGTGTATCGCCACGAATCGGCGTCGCCGAGGTAATACCGGCCGCAGATGCCGGCAACAGCCGTCCGCCGCGCCATCGACCTTATTGGAAAGTCATGTTCCAGACTAAAACCGGAAGTCTCGGCGAGAAACGTTCCCCATCGCGATGGAGTGCCTCTGACAGAGGACTTGCCCCGAGTCACATTGATTCATCGCCCCGCTCCGACGCGATCATTAGCGCGGCGTTTCGTATTTCGAATCAAACGTTCCTCGCGATCGATTTTTTTCAAGCGGTAAAAAAAAAGCGAAAGGCTCGGTTCTTAAATAACGTTAGATGGTTTTCAAAGGTGACATTTTTATTGCGGCATTTCTCGACTTTCTTTTTTCTCTCTTTCGCTCTCTCGAGCATGTCGCATTCGGAGTTCAATATCCGTAACGTCATCGCCGGAACGCGCGTTCAAATCACCCGCCCACGACTTTCGCGCGGCGCGAGAGCGCGCGATAATCCGAATAAAAGGACGACTATCGCGCGTATCTCGGCGACAACGATGCATTGGAGGCAGGCGAGAACCGAGCAGGCAGCCCGTCTCAATCGCGCGACGAGAAAACCAACGCCTACTAATCGAACGGGACGAAAACGAAGACGGTGACGGTGACAGCGGCCGCGACGACGACGGCGACGTTGACCCGGAATCGCCGCCCGATACTTTCGCACGCGGGCGCAAAGGAGGCTGCGAGAAGTCGCGTCCTACGTCGAATCGAATTCGGACTCGCGCGCATACCGGCCTTAATTCACCTTTTTTTCGCGATCTGCCCGTTACACGGCACGGTAATCCCTTCGAGTGGCTCCGAACAGTTATTGAATTCTTATTAACGCACCGGGCGGCGTGCATCCCCGCCGCGGAGGAACTCGCATACGCGGATAACCGCACCTGCGTGAACGTCGGCTGCGCGCATAAATCTCCCTCGCATTCGAATGAATAGCGAAGGCGCCGCGTAGAGAATGAGAGAGGTCGCGCTTCCCGGTTCGGGGGCCGACCGGCGCGCAAAAATAGGACCGCGCGGGCGACGTAATTCACGATGTAATTCATAAATATTTAAGCGGCATTAGAAAAGCGCGCCTGTGCTATATCAAAGTACCCACATGCCCGTGTCTCCGCGCTGCGGGCATTTGATTTTATTCCCTCGGAGTTTTGCAACGTACCCGCCGCGGTGTATCCAGCGGCGAGAGACGTGTCCGTTTAAAGCGCGATTTCATTCAAGAATGACGCTTCAACGAAAAATAAAAAAAGAAAAAAAAATCGCTGCACAAAAATATCGATCACGAACGCAGGGTCTCGTATCGTAATACATTTATCTTCTCGACCTTCCTGTAAAGTTCACCGTCTCTCAAAATCCGCGGGCTCGGCTCGCATAATTTTCTTCCAAAAAACGAGAAATCGATTTCCGTGTCCGCGAATTTCCGGTCCACAAGTTTCAGCGGCTAATGTGGAAAAACGGGATCGCGCGACGTGATAAACGCGCCGCATAAATACATCGATAATGATGTGGGAAAACTCTCGAAATTACGATAACGAAGTCGCTGGACGTGTTCGCGATCGCGCGCGATGGTATGCAAAAGAGACTGGGCACTGGCTTATAATTTACGATCTAGTTAAACATATTAATAGATGTGCTGGCGTAATCGCCGGTGGTTCGAATTTATCAGAAGCCATCGGCATTTAGCTTACATACGCGGAATATCTAAAACGCCCTAATTAGATTTAATTACACGTGAACGGGCAGTTTCGTGTACATTCTTTCCCTCCTTCGAGCGATTTTTCTCACATTGATCAATTTCTGGTTTAAATAACCGTTCAAATTTTTTATACATTTCTGTGTAAACACGTTTAAAGTATTTAGAGTTATCAATAATCAGTTCTGCACGGAGAAAGCTTTAATATTATGAAAATTATACTACTTTAAGAAAGAATTTTTTTTCACAAAAAAGATTGTATTCAAGAATAAGAGTAACTATGGTGTCACAGCGATGGTTATCAACCATCAAGTAATTATGAGATTAACTACTACGATCTGGCCCTTGTTTGCCGCGGCATTTAAATTTATAATAAGAAGATGGTCCACGACTACCATAATAATTCTTAGGACAAAATTCTCTTCGTATACAGATAAGTAATAAACGATTGCAAGTGGTTAGATAAGCGGAGTCGAATTTGAAAATCAAAATACGCTGCCATGAGAAAAAAAAAAAGAAAAAAAAAAGTGTCGACAATAGCTTCTGAACGGATATGAACGGGGGATAAGAAAAGTGCGAGACACTCGATTTCCGTCGTATATACGCGTGCGTCGCGTGTATTATACGCACGCACGCTGCTCGTCGCGGCTCATCCGGTTTCCGTGCTTATACGAGTCCGCGTCGTTATTCCGCGCGATTGAGATCTCGTTTACTCCGGGACGCGCGAAAAGTCCGGCGCGCGTAACTAACGGCCGCGCGAAGCGAAGGGAAAAAGGGCGCTTGGAAAGCGTTCAGCGGAGCCCCTCATACGAGTATCTATTTTATTTACACGCCTGTACCGTTCACTCGTTGACTCACTGGTTTTATGCCGCGCGCGAAATTTTACTGTCGGCAAAATTCTGCGAAGCCCGCTGGCGGCGCGCTCGCAACAGCCGCGGATTGTTGTACCGCGGAATAATAATTGGGTAATAACCGGGCCGTCGGATAGGTACACGCTCGAGAAGACATCCGACTGCACTCTCTTTGCGGACGTATAAAGTAACCACTTCTATAACGGCATGCGCGATATTTTTCGACGTCGCATGACGCGGTTCGGTCTCTCGCGCGAAAATTCTAACATACGAAATCTGTATATTAACGTTTAATTTTTACCACGCGCAGGTCCTTTTTTAATAGTTGAGCAAAATTTTTTTTTCTGTTGTTCGCCGTCCTCGAGTTTACTCGTCAAACGTTTGAAATAAAACGCGGCTACGCTCGGCGTTTCCACTTTTATTTGATTCCTATCGAGATTCTCGCCGATTCAGAAAAAAGAAAAGTTGAGGTAACATTGTTTCGGCATTCTATTAATGAAACGTGAAATTTATAACGGTCGAATGACTCAAATCGGCGCGTCCCGCTTACACCGTCGCTCCTCTTGGCGAAGGACGAAAACGTTGCTCTCTAGGTAGACGGACCGTTCCATGTAATGTCGAGACCGACAAATTACTTAACGAAACTCGACCTAAGCCCTGGCGCCGATCTTCGCATCTACGGCTTACCTTCGACTTGCCGTCGCTGAGATGCCAAAAGCGATTCCGATTTTATTGCTTCTTAACACCGCTAGTGCGTGAAAGGCGAAATATTTTTCTTTGAAAGGTTTTGTGGATTTTTTTTTCTTTTTTTTTTTCATGCAGATTAAACTTTCCGCAAAGTGGGTAAACTAATTAAAAATTGTTGACAACGCGAAACAATGTTAGTTTAAAATTTTGTTTAACTTTTTATTTTACGCAATGTTGTAAAATAAAATTAATTTTTAGGAATTTAGAAGAAAAAAAATATCCCAAATAAATAGACCAAAAGTTTGCGATAAGAAGCGACACAAATTATTTTTTTTTGCAATATTCCGTTTAATGACGTAATAAATGTTCATAAATATATGACTCTGAGTATCGATGGTTCTTCGGGAAAGCATTCATACAACGTGCATATAATCTACGCTTTCCACGGAAATATTTCAGATTTACTGGCTAGATTCAACCACTATCTCCTTGCGACGGACAATAAAAGCAGCGATAAAAAGAGATCGTTATTTCCAGTAAAATATACGCGGCAGTAAATCAGAGACAATTCGCTAAAATGTTCACAAGTGATTCGAACGACATTTTAATTGTTTAAAAAAGAAGAGATAAATTGTAAGAAAAAAAAAAAAAGAAAAAAAAAGAAAAAAAAACGAAGAAAAGCGACGTTCATTCGTCATCTCAGGAAAAATATTCACGGTAATGAAATCTATTTTCGGAATTTGTGTCACTTCGATATTCTATCCGTCGCGGCGAGTGATAATACAAATGGAGCACGGTTGCGTTACATGAGGGAATCGTATGCTAAGAATTGTTGTGGTGTCGCAGCAATCGGACCATCAAGAAATCACACCACGACTAGCTATTTAAATTAATAACTTCTAAATAACCCACAGCTACCTCGGCGCCATTAAATAAAATTAATACATTTGAACGTGAAATTAATAAAATAACGAAACCTAGTATCCCAAGTAAATAAAGTTTCCTCCGCGTACCCGGCAAATTTCCTTTTACCCGACGCGTACGCGAAATGTCGAAATCTGCATTTCAATTGCCATTTGGCTCCGACCTCATCGGCGCTTAAGCGCGCGTACCTGCGCTTTAAACATTAACGTGCTTTCGTCACACCGATTGACTCGTGCAATCGAGCCGAGTACGCCGTGACGTATGAACGCGCACGCGAGAACATGAGACATTTCCAGGTGGCGTAAAGAGAAACGAAGTAGCAGAAATTCTCGTTGCGCAGGATGCAAAAATCCCGTCCCTCCTATCCCGCTCTTCTATCCCTCTTTTTCTCTCTTTCGGTTCCCTCTTTCTACGCCTTCGCGGAGGCGATGTGTGTGTTCACCGTGCGCGTAAGCGTAAATAAATTTATTTCACGGGGAGATTTATACTAACGACGGGGAAAAGGCTTGCCGAAGCATTAAGTTGGATGAACATTGACATTAAACCATAAGTGCACGCTGGTCGTTGTTATGGTCCAATGCGTGCACACGGCGAGTTATATGACGTATTTTATGGTTAATTATATGTACTCGCCTGACTAGATAAAGTCAATAAGCGCCGCGGATCACTTGCCGTTGTAAAGAATTGTCAATAAAATGCTGAGAGCGTTCGATCGAAAAATACCTATTGTTATTGAAAAACGTTTTATTTCTTTTTTGTTTTTTTTTATCTTATAAAATATAACATGTCGATTCCCTATTTAAAAACGAAATGTAGAGATTTTATTATTGCCTGATTGTTGCCGCTTTTTTACGATGTTGATTAATTCTCTAGGCTCACTTCGTGTCACGAGAGTGAGTTATATTTTATTATTTTTTTATTATTAAAAAAATTTCAACGATTATGATTTTTTCTCGCGTACTATATTTTATTACCATCACCTTATAAAAAATCATGCGACTCACCATCTCGATGGGCGATGGCGGAGTTGAAGATGTTGCCGGTGACTGTAACAAAAAGAAAAAAAATTATTAATGACGTGTCGTCAAAAAAAATAAAAAAAAATAAAAAAAAATAAAAATTAATTCTCTATTATTTTAATACATATACGCTCGCATTTTCGTGAGCATCTGCGGCGTCGTCGCAAGGTTTCTCACAAGATCTCGGGAAGAAGAGGCGCGTGCCGAAACTGGACCACAATCCTTCAGGGATCTTATCTGGTGTTTGCATCTACGGTCTCAAGTTACCGAAAAGCGAATCCGAGGCACCCCGGAGCGGTCGGATGCGCATATCTCTCACCGTCTCACACATAATTTCTCAGGAATTGTGTTAATTGAATAGGATAAGATCGATATCTCCTTTCTCATACATTTCCGGTTTAGTAAAAAAAAAAAAAAGGCCCGTAAAAGCGAAGATTTTTTTCGCTAAATCGAATATTTATATTTTATTACTTTTTGCGATCTAAATGTATTAATTATAAATACGTGACACTTCTTAAAGATATGGGTAAAACTATTTAATATATTTTACAAAAAAAAATATGCATTATTTAAAATATACCGACTTGACTAATTAATTTTGCGTCTATTTTCGATATAAGAAAAAGAAAAACTTGAGAGACAGCTCGCGGAGTTAGTTTATTGGCCTAATCGGGCTCTCTCTTTCTTGTTATCAGCGACTTCTTTTTTCCAAAGTGTCGAGGGAAAGAAAAAAATGCGCGACAAGATCACCTTGACTGCGGTTTTTGGAATCGAGACTAAAAGATTCGCGTAAATGACCGAAGAATCGCTTTTCGCCGGTTCGTTAACGGTAATTAAATTTATCGCGCCGAAATTAAATTTCTAAGAGTTTTTCGGGACATTTACTTGTGACATTCGAGACACAATTCGCCGGCGCAAGGGATCGATGAATCGTGACTGGGATCCCTTCAAAAGGGCCACTTATTTACGGAACGTCAAATTTACGGAATCGCGTCACGCGATTCCTACATCTTCATACGTCACGCACACTCGTAGGAGAATAAAATTCTTATATCTCAAATAATGATATTTAATTGAAATAATTGCAGCCTATTAATAAATATTTCTTAACTCAAACCCTCCCACGAACGCGCGAAGAAATCCCGCGAGGATATTTCCTTCCCTCGCGAAATTGCGCTTCGCGTTTCATTATTTCTCTAGCGCGGTTGCTATAAAAAATTCAGATAACGCTTCGAGAAGTGATCGCTTCACCCAAATGTAATTTATCGAACGAAATGTATTGAAGAAATGCGGCATAAATTGAGTTGCGTGCGCAATTGTTGAAGATATTCGCATGCCTAACACAAGGTAACAAATAATCCGCGATAATGTCAGGGAGGCAAGATAAGCTCCCTCAAACACGACGAGAGTCCCAAGACATCACCGGGCCTCTGTGTCACCTCGAAGTTGAGGAAACGAAAAAAAAAAAAAAAAAAAGAAAAGAAAAGGAAGAAAAGGACGACCGTTGCGCGCGATGTGTGTGATACGCGTGTGCGTGTGCGAGTGCAGCTGTGTGGGACCTACAAGGAAACCCTTCTACGCGGTCGGCGCCGCGCCATGGCGCCTCGGCACCAGCCGGTCCTCGGGATGAGAACAGTTCCGATGCACCAAAGCACTTGGTCGTAATCGTCAGAGACTCGTCTTCCACGAATGCCGCCGGATTAAAGCTCCTCCGATCGCGCGGCCCGCGACGTCTGGCCGACGTACGCAAATAGCGCCGCTTGACCCTAGGACCGTACGCCCTCGAGAACGCACGCACGCGTTTACGTGTCATTTATCACGCGTAAAAATTTTCCCACCCGGTAATTTGTGTTATTGAATTAATTGCTATTAAAGATCGGGACGTGCGCCCCTCAAACACGTAAGCCTAATGCAAAGATTATCACTCGGAGACTTGTCGCACGACGAGAATCGAATTAATGTACAATGAATTAATGATTTTTAAATAAATCACTTTCATCATTATTGCATATTATTATTATTTATAAATACCTACGAAACACTTGAAATAAAATTCAAAAAAAAAAAAAATATATAAAAAACAGACAGAGAGCAATCTATAATTTAATCGCGTGGCAGCATCCGAGTTCTACGCGCCGTAAAAAAACTGGGAGCTCTCCACGTCCGCCTCATTCTATTTAGTCCCTTTAATCGGTGTCCATTACCGATATACATATACCTGGTACCGTCGACACGGTGGCGTCGGACCCTTCTAACTTGTCGCGACTCCGCCGGGCTCTCATCTAAATTCCGTGTGATCCGTAGAGGGTCGTGAAAAGTACGGCGCCGCGTTGATGTGGCGCCGCCGCCGCCGCCTAACATCGAAACGCGATTATTTTCTTAACCGGTTCCTATTAGAGAATCCGATATTTTCCGCTCCACTAGAGAGAGATCGCTCCCGTGGAGCGTCGCGATCGCGCGCCGGGCAGTTCGTAATCGCGCTTAATTGCGCGCGCGCCTCTTCCATTCATTTTTCATTTTTTCTTTTCTTTTACTTAATTTTATTTTATTTCGCATCGCGATGAAGCAGTACCAGTCACGTGGAAAATATCTGTCCGCCAAATAAATGTATTCAGGCAGCTTTCTCTCTTTTCTTATAAGTATCAAGTATTAAATGATAATTTAGCTGCGAAGTAGAAAAGAAAAACGACAACTCGCGCGATTGAATAATAAGGCACGTTAAAAAGAAAAAAAAAAAAAAGAAATTAAGTCAAGTATTCATATCGTATCATTAAATTATATGTACATTGACTAGATTTTTTAAATGTCTTTTTTCTTTTTATTTTTTCGCGTTTATTTCAACGACTGTATAATAATTGAATATCTAAAGAATAATTTACGCGGTTAATGTTATGATACTAACGCAACTCACGTATACGTCAGTAAACTGTATTCGCAACGCCGATATTTTAAGTAAACGATTACTTTCAGAAGCGATGGGGTGAGCCGAGATACAATGAGCAGCCGTAAACGTCACACAAACGCGATTTAACAGCCGTATAAATGCACAATTTGCATTTAATGAAAAGTACGCCGCGGTTTTCATCGCGGTGGCAAAAGAACGTCCGCGAATCGTCTCTGTTTGGTAACCTGTAACCACCTTGTAAATTGGAGCGACGGCGTGTAATTTGTAAGTCGTGAACAGAATTTATTACTCGATGGCGTAACGTCGGCCTGACATCGTAAATCACGCTCGCATTAATAATAGCAATAATATGGGAGCACCCATGTTAGCGGCCGATATAATTATGGTGCTATTATCAGCGTGGTAAATATGCGCGTGCATGTTACGCGCGCAACGTCGCGTGTGCACGTAACGAACTCGTGTAATCGCATCTCCGCCTGCGAGATTTAAACGCATCTTTAAGCATAACCGAGAAAGAGAAAGGGAGAAGGGGAGTTGTTTTTCAATCTTTACCGCCGTGCTACAACGCGACAAATAGAGTTGTACGGTAAATGCATGGACTTTTCAACATCGCTTCGATTACCATAAAACCTTTTACCGAGTAAAATTCTCAGGAAACTTCTTTTCATGTTTTCCACCCAGAATGCCATATTTATTTTCGATAAATCGGCAACTACGTTTTTTTTTCTTCTTTTCTTTTTCTTTCTTTTTCTTTTCTTTTTATTTGATGTACGGGGTAACTAAGGACGAATTAGTTTTCGTCGCGTGACACACGCCCGTGGCTTTCTTCATGCTGCGTGGCTCGGCAAATAATTAAATTCCCGACGGAAAATCGATATCTTGAAAAATCGTAACTATCGCTCGCCGCAAATAAAAATTGTAACAATAAAAAAAAAAAAAAAATGTATTTATTGAATGTCGATCCGTGAAAAATAGTGTATTAAATATATAATAATAAAATAAGCGACGATGGCAGTTTTAATACAGTCTAATGCAATCAGACCTGAAATATTTTATTAATGCGTTACACATATGCGTGTGCACGTAACAACAAGCACAGTGTACCGTAAATTATTTTAATGAATAGCGCAGGCGATCTAATACTTTTCACCCGCGATAACGTTATCGACGACGAGATTTGCCCGCAGTTTAGTTATCGTCGCCGAAATATGAAAATAAGTCGATTTCCTCGCGCGCGTCGCATTGCTTTTGCAAGATTTTCCCGGCACGTTGTCAGGCGATATCAAAAGCGATATAAATGACTGCGATGCCGATAAGTTATGCTAATTTTATTACAGTCGTTATGGTCGTGTGTGATATACGTGTTTTTCTATCGTAAATTGAGATAAACTGCGTTGCCACTTGTTACGCTTCGTCAAGTAATGTAACGTCATTAGCACCAATTAAAAGTCAATATTATCTGGCGAAGCGAGAAAAACCGCGAGCCACTAGAATAGCGAATCGCGCTATTGGCTGGATCTGTTCGAGGGCGGACGAAGGATTATGCATATAAACTGTCATACCTCGTTGTTTTTAATATGTATGCTTTTGACAGTCACTGATACAAGCCAATAAGCTACGCTTTGTAATTGTAAAAAAATATATATGACATCAGTAACTTTTATTAATTAAATAAATTAGAATAAAAAAAAAAACAATCTCTAAAACCAATATAAAACTATAAATTTTCTAAATATCAATTATTAATTTTTAATTCTGCAAGAAAAAAATGTAATTATCATTAAAATAGTCTTCGATTATCGTAAATTGCCTCTCGACAGATTAATAGACTTAGCATTAATTAAATATGATGCACAACGATATGCCTTCTAACTTCTCACTTCGCCATAAAATAAAAGTAAAATCACCATCGTGGTTTATTATAATTAAGAAAGAAAAAGAAATTAATTGGGGTTGAAGGAAATAGTGAGAGATCTACGAAAAGCTGGAATTTTATCCCCCGCGTAATTTTAAATAAAAAAATAAAATAAAATAAAATAAAATAAAAAAACAGAAACAAGGAGATTTAATATGAAAATAATCGTCATTTCCTATCCGAACAGTTTGTAGAATTGGTGTAGAGCGCTTGTCTTTGCTTCTACCTCAAGCTGACGGCGGATTTTCATTAATCATTGGCACCTCGTGATATCTGGTCTAATCCGATCGATCATTATTCACCTCGCTAACGCGGCAGGTCGCATAATGCGGTCGCATGCGCGTTCACCTACGTCCCACATCGGTGTGCGATTTAAACACACGTGCACGCGATCGCACACACGCGGCGAAAACCTTAGTCCCGCCTACACGGGGTATATTTGTGACCGCGATGGCCGCTATCAGTATCTCGGATTCAACGATCGGAGCCGGCCGATGAAGGTGGAGACGCGTCTGCGCGTCTCCGTGCCTCTCTCTTTCTCCGGCGGCGCCTTTATTCGCTTAGCAGTATCTCTTTCTAACGCACGCAGTATCGTTTGATCCCCGCTACGCACCGCGGAAATCCCCACCCGAAGTTTGCGCGGGTTTTTTTCTTTTTTTATTTTTTTTTCTCGCCGTTTTCTCTCCCGCGACTCCTCTCCGGCATTAGCACCTCCGTGGAACTCCCCTACTTCCTCGGCGCCGTTTGAGTTTCTGAATTTTCCCCGCTGAACGCGGACGCCGCGAAATTCGGCGGGATGGAATTTAATAAAAAGCACGTCGCTGCTTTGTTGCGACAATAGATCGGATCAAATACGCGAATAAAATTTTTTTTTTATATAATTTACTTTTTTTGCTTTTCAACGTTTTTCTTTTTTTTTTTTTAATTTTGTTATGTAAAGAGATATATTTTACGCTTAGTTTCTTTGTGGAGTGAACCTCGTGTTATCTGTTCACCGCTCCTTTCGAAGGAGGCTGATTCCTGGTTCCGTCGCGGAGGGCCGAATCGTAGAACATACCGTGGTATTACGATCGCTCGCTTGGAGAACGCGTATCCGAGACAATGGAATAGCTGTAGGCGGCGAAAATTTAATATCAACTATCTCGTTGTCTAGATTACTTTGCATTTAGGAATGCTGGCGGTTTCACCCTTTTGTTCGCTTGAATAATCGAAGCTAGTTAAAGCGAACGTTATCCAATTTTTTTTTTTTATTTCTACTAGACGTTTCTGTTAATTAGTAATTTACTTATTGGCATAAATCGATATTGTTTATTTCTTTTCAAGAACAGCGACTCGCGCTCTAATTAACAAAATGCGATAATAAATTAATAAAAACGAAGAATAGATGTTTCTTTAAAAGCACTTAAGATAAGAAAAAAAAAAGAAAAAAAAGAATCTTTTTATACTTTGTTATATTCACAGGTATGTTTTACGTTTAGTCGATAATATTCGCGTTCTCTCAATTTTGCAGCGCAAAACGCGCCACGTTTTATGCATCGCGCTCTAAAGGGCTGCACAGATATGGCGAGGCCGCGCGTATTCTTAAGGAGATGTGTACTCTAACAGCGGAGACACGTGGGCGGCACAGAATTCACACCCTGAAATGTATACGGCGTGCGAGAGATACCGATATATCGAGTCGTACTATTTTCGTTTCTAACAATATTGCGAAATAAATTCCCAGCGTGCCACCACGGCCCCGGCATTAGCGAGCATCGCGAAATATTGTGAAATCCATGGGCGCATAATAAAATCGCGCAAAATTGCCTTTCAACCATAATTGCCAATTATCACGAGCAAGTGACTGTGATCGTCAATTACTAATAATTACTAATGCAATTTCCTAATCATCTGGATCAAGTATATCCACGAACTATTTGTCTGTTAAAATTATTTTGCTCTTTCCGTATTCACGTACTGTCGCCTGTCGCAATAAATTTCACCCCGAGTTTAAAAAGCGCTGCTTGACCGAAAAAACCCCCAAGTCTCGATCCGATCGTCGCAACAGTTCCTTTTAACAGGCCGACAAGACGGAGGAGATCCCGACGGCGATCGTGACGAGATTCGGCATTTATTCACGACGATTCTCGGTCTCACGGGGCGGCTCGCGCCGCGTTTTGCTCGCCGTACGTACACGAAGCGGAATCTCAATACGCGCGGCCGGTTATCTGCTCTAAACGGATCATTAACATTATCTGCCCCGCGGGATGTATTATTGCCGTTTCCATATTACCGGCGTAACGATATATCTTTCCGCGGTAGCGAAATGAGATTGCCGGCGGCGGATCTTTAGCGGGTAAAGTACTTGCCGCAGTGCTTTGCGGCCTTCGTACTTGTATTTTGTATTGTCGGCGCCGACTAAAGAAATTACCCTCGTGAGATTAAGAAAACCTCTTGCCACAGTTGCTTCATTACGACAAAAGTGATTCGTTACGATCGTTAAAATACCACGTCATAATTATTAAAATCTCCCGGTGCTCGGTGCTCGATAAAACTAGCGCAACCGAAGCGAAAAGCGGATTCTAAAATACATGTACGCCATTCGTCTGATCCCGTAAATGCAACAGAAGCGCGTTACTAATTTTTCTCCGTTCCTCCGGCAGACGGCCACGGTGGTAGCTCTCGAGGAGGATGTTCCACGGGGGCGGAAGTGGCGGGTACGGCGCAAGTTCCGACTACCAGCAGCAGTCCCAGCAGCAGCAGCAGCAGCACGGCCAGCAGCTCCAGGCGCCCGTCTACGTTCCGTCGTCCAGGCCGGCGATCCCGTCCGCGGCTACGGCGGCGCAGTATCACTCTTTCCCTACTTCGCCCTCGCCCGCATGGTACAACGACCTTTGCAAGCTCACGCTCGAAAGGTTAACCGTGAGACACTCACATGCGATGCTTGGTTCTTTGAAGGGAAAAAACGGCGGCGGCGTCCTGGCAGCACGGAGTGGAGACGTACGCGGCGCACCACGCGCTCGCCGGACACACCAGCGGCACCGCGGCGGCGATGGGACCACACGCCGGACCGGGTCACCCTCACGCGGGACATCCGCACGCGGCGCACCCCCATTCGACCCTCGCCGCGGCCGCGGCCGCGCCCTTTTACGCGCAAAACGTGGCGATGATGTCTTCGTGGCGCGCTTACGACGGCGCCGGCTTTCAACGCGCGTCGCCTTATGGTTCGTACATGTATTTCTTTTTTTTTTTTTTTAATATGTAAAAGTATTTTTTATGTCTATTACACGGATCTGTTCATTTTTGCAAGAGTGAACGATAAAATGATGTGGAAAGTAAACGTAACATATACTAATATTTCACGTGTCGTTAATTTTGGAATAAATTTGTTAATATTAAACGTTAGTGAGAATTGAGAATTTTTTTGATATATTAATAATTTGTATTCTTGTCGAGTACTTAATATTATATTGTTATCGGTGTTGCGCCAGTTTTATTCGATGAAAAAAATTATGCCTAATGTAATTTCATCAGGTCTTCTCTGCCACGTTTGAAATTCGCCCGTGATGGCGCGTGAAAACGGCGGTGCTCATATCGGTTTTCGCTGGCGTGCATCACGCGTGAAGTCGCAATGATAAATAAACAAAAGTTATGAGAACTACCCGTATGCCGCGGCGATAAGATATGCAGGCATGCAATTTCCTACGGTGCCGATTAGTTTATCGAAACCACAGACGATATCGCGAGCGGAGCTCGCGAGGGAGTGCTCATGGAATTCTCAAGCGGAGCGTTTCTGTGACGCGACTCGAAAGCTTCTGGTAAACGTTCGTGTCATCGCAGACGAGAGACAAGGGCTTTCTTCGCGTAAAAAAAAATTAAATACTAAGAATTACAGCGGTGCAGCAGCAATTGTGAGCCGTCAGAAAATTATACCGAGAGAAGTATTTATTTTATAGACCCAACAATTTTATAAATCCAACCATAATTTCATTACACATATTTTTCTCTCAGTGCGGCAAAATCAAATACTATATCCAGCCATTGTCCGCCAAAAACAATTCTTAGTGCAAAGCTTTTTCAGCGTAATAAAAAATTCCCACCCGATAAAATAAAAATAGCAGCGTGACGAAGTCGTTTCGTTTAATTATTTGCAAAATATAATTTTTTTTTTTTTTTGCGAGCCAAGCCGCGGATTTTTCGGCGACGCGCAATGAAATAAAAATCGTGTCGACGCGCGCGCAAAGAAACGTTTGATTTCGTGGTCGAAGCTGACGGCACCGTTCGAGAGAAAAACGCTACGGCTCCGGCGAGGAGAAAGAAGCTACTTTCCTTCGCGGGCGCTATTCGCCGCCGCGCACGCAGCGGGCCATGTGCGATGGATAAGTGATAGCGGCGCCTTTGAAGTGAGCCCGGTCGATCCCGCGGTCAAGTGTTTTACAGCGCACCGACGGGGAATCGGTCCAGAAAGCCGGGCGCGCGGGCGGATGCATGCTCTGGAGAGCGCACGAACAGTTCCGTCGCGCATTCTCTGTCGTGCTCTGCTGTCTAACTTTAAATCCCGCAACAGGCGTTCTCGAGACGCGCGTAGATAAATGTCTTATCTCTTCAGTTTGGTCAATTGCACGGAAAGTGCTTACAATTTTTTTTTAATTACACGTACATATTTAAATTGTACGTAAAATTAATCAGTAATCTGTGCGTAATCTCTGTAATCGTTGAAGTAATAGAAGTAAATATATTTAATTAAATTAATTCGAAGTCGAATTAAAATAATTACAGACACCGCGATGGATTTCCAATTCGGCGAAGGTCGCGAGTGCGTAAACTGCGGCGCGATATCGACGCCGCTCTGGCGACGAGACGGCACGGGACATTATCTTTGCAACGCTTGCGGGCTCTATCACAAGATGAATGGCATGAACAGGCCGCTTATTAAACCCTCAAAACGCCTGGTAAGTTCATCCAAAAATTAAAAATAAATATCACCGATCCGTCGAAAGTTACAAATGTCTTTGTGCATCAAACTGTTTTACATTTATAATGTAATATATTATTTTTTTATCGATTCTTTAAAAAAAAAAAAAAGATCTGTTTGGTTCTTCTAAGAGTATCTATATTACTTAATCGCGATAATCGCGTTCGTACAACCTGAACTATTTTGACATGCCTTACAAATGGGACAGATGTCGGATTTTCAGACCGCGACGAGACGACTCGGGCTGTGCTGCACAAACTGTGGCACCCGTACCACCACTTTGTGGAGGCGCAACAACGAGGGCGAGCCGGTGTGCAACGCCTGCGGGCTGTATTTTAAATTGCACGGGGTTAACAGACCGCTGGCCATGCGGAAGGACGGTATACAAACAAGAAAAAGAAAGCCGAAGAAGCAGACTCCGGAGCAAAACGCTAGATCATCCCAAGGAGATCACGAAACTACTGCCTCGTCTACATCTTCACCTTCTACAGGTTGTTAAATTTTTTTATTTCTTTGAGAGTATAGTAGGAAGTTCCTATTTCTCATTTATTATTTATTCCGATTTAATTTTAATGCGACTTCTCGGTTTTTTCTCGACAGAGTTGAAAAACAACCAACAGCAGCAGCAGCAGCAGCAGCACCACGTCGAGGTGCCAAAGTCATCGGGCACCTCGACGTCGACTGACAGACCCGTTTACCTCGGGCATACTTCCCTCCTAGCCACCGGAAGTGTACCCGCTGTAAAAACGGAGCCGCGGAGCTGCGACGGCATCGTCGGTCAACCATACTCATCTTACTATCAGCATCCACACCAGCTCGCTGTCACTAGCGAGCATCAGCAACAAAATTACTACGGCACCCAAGAAGCACCCTATCATCATCAACATCACGTCACTACAGCAGCCAAATTACTCGCGTCCTCGTAATTCTTTATTCTTAGTAACTCAAAATTTGTTCACTAGGATCGAAATTTAAATTTAAAAAAAAATTTTTTTCAAGAAGCTAAATAAAAAAGAAATTTATAATACGAAAGATCGTGAGGCTTTTGATGAAGATTTTAAATTAAAAAAATTTAATTAGAAAAAAGAATAATCCAAATATTTAAAGAAAAAAGAGCAAGAAAGCTAACGACGAAATGAACTCATTACTGCTTCATTCCTTGTTTGTCAACCCTCGGAAGAGAGAGAGTTTAAGAAATGAACTTAAGTGTGAAGACCTCGAAAGGTTTTTAATTTTCCGGGGGTTGTACGTAGAAACTAATCCCAGCGATCGAAAGAGCATTTAAAAGCACTCTTGGAATATTAATTAAAAAAAAAAAAAAAGAAATTATTTTTCGTATAAACAGGAGACGTCGATGGCGAATAATCGATTGAGCGGTAATGGTTTATGTGGTTAAAAGACTTTTTCGACAGATATGTGAAGGGAGTAATCTCCTACAACATGGGACTAGTCAGTGACGTGCAAATTTTGTTTTAAAATTAAAAAAAAACTTTCATTCCTTTACATTAAAATTTAAAATACTATACGTAAATTCAAATAAAGTATTCTACACCTAAAAAAAAGCAAGCTTTATTTTTAAAGAAGATTTTCAACAATTATTTCCCATAAAAGTTTATGTGCGAACGCTTTAATGTACAATAAAATAATTTGACGACAAAATACCATTAATTTGTCTTTAAAGAATTTAATTCAAAACGTGTCGTTAATAGGCAAAAGCTGGATCTCTAGTCAACGACAGGGATTATTAAAAAAAATTGTGAAAGACGACGCGTATTGTAAATCATTCTGTTAGCTTAGCAGTAATAATTGGAATCGCAAGGAAATTGGACGAAACTGTAAGATGCTAAAAATGTAAGAACGCAACGCATTTCGTGTTTGATTTCGCGCTTCTTGCGTTTCAATATCCAGCATGTGTAAATAGCTATTATAATATAATTAGTGCGAGAGTGCTTCCTGGTTTTATAAAAATGCGAGGGTACTTAACGAAAACGACAAGCTATCAGCAAGGCTCGTGTGCAAATAACAACATAACTTCTACATTTAAAAAGCGATATTAAACGCGATTACTGCTTTTGAGTTTGCTGATCAGATAATGACATTGACAACGACAAACCATTAAAGAGTGGCGATAGAAAAAAAAAAAATATACCTTCGTTACATTAAAATGTTAAAACGGTATTTTTTTTTTAATTTATACTATCTACGTTTGATTGCAATTTTTTTAAACAACAAATACTGCACGCGAAACAGGAGTACTTAATTGTAAATAATCTACATAAACTATTGCAATGTTAAGAATAGGTAGACTCTTTCGGCCTCGACAATTTCATTGCTTTATTTACTGCTATATACATAATTAAAACCGAAACGTATAAGTATTTTTAATTAAAAAAAAAATTATTCTTTCTATTTTTTATACTTATCAGCAAATATATGTAACTTATTATTAGTAACCATTAAATTTGTAATTGTAATAGATGGAGAAACACAGCTAAGTAAGTGCTAAACTTTTCATTGCAGTAAATAAAATTAATTTCTCGAGGCACGAATATAATATCAGATTTAGCCATAATCCTAGCGCACGATAGTAAATCACTTCAAAAGATAAATAGAAGTCTGATGAGCCATTTTTATAATTTATTGACTCGAAGCCGCTGTTACGGTTTCTTAAACGAATACGTTTAGTTTACATTAATGAAGAATAAACCTTTGTGTATAGTTCCTCTGTAACTCTACTTTTGCAATGCGCAATAAATAATTTTACTCAATTAAGATGGCAAAGAAGTTACATTTCTTTTTCCGAGTTAAAAGAAAAAAAAAAGAAAAAAAACAGCGAATTACATTACATATAATAAATTGTTTTTTTTTCAATTTATTTCGCAAATAATAATATTATAAAATAATTAGGAGAGTTACCTTTTAAACTTTTGTATATGGGCTAATAAATTATTGTACGAATACGTAATTGATGTTGATATGAAGTACCTAATAATAATGCACACGACATTTGTAAAATTAGACGCATCTATGATATCTTTTTAATTGTATTCCCTACAAATTAACCCTCTTCTGTCGAATAAAATTCAGAATTTATGATGTACACGCGGAAATAAGAAATTAAACTGTGAAATTTTATTTAGCGTACTTTTATGTATCCTTCAAGCGTTAAGAGACAAATACTGTAAATCGAGAAAATAAAATCTTTTGTAATAAAAAAAAAGAAAAAAAAAAAAAAAAGATTGCAGTTTCACTTCTACAAGATAGTTTTCAAATTATTAAATTTATTGTAAAATCTAATATATTATAATTATTTTTCATCGCGCCGACAAGCGTGGCCGTTTTTATTCTGGAATAATTTTATGATCGAACAATCATGTCACGTTCGATCAGCCTATCGCAAATATTATTCTTTCGCGTTTTGACGTTTGAAGTGACACGCCGACCAAACTCCCAACTTACCTCCGACCATTTACCACCACCAACGATTTAACCTTCCCTCAAACAGGGGTGCTTTCCACGTCGCGGCAGAGTTTGTTTTCGTTCGCGAACCTGGTCGGACACGATCATCTTGATCGTTGCTCGAATATCGCGCGATTTATATTAAAATCACGAAAGCGCGTCTGATTTTTACGTAATTTTAAATTTATTTTGAAATTATCATATTACAAAAAATGGGTAAATATACTTTCATTTCGACTACAGATAAAAATAGTTTCGACAATACGATCACGCGAACCGTTTAAAAAAAATATTTTAAAAAATGCAAATAATTAATTTTCCGTAAAGTTAATTATTTGTAATATCCGAAATTAATTTCAATGCTAAAGCTCCGGGTTAATAAACGATGACAATTTTTATAACAGGAAGAACTCTACCTACGCCAGTGTCCTGTAAAGTATGTGGTGATCGATCTTATGGGAAACATTATGGTGTTTATTGTTGCGACGGTTGTTCGTGCTTTTTCAAGAGATCTGTACGTCGCGGCGCTCTGTTCACTTGTACAAGTTCGTACGCTTTTAATAAAAGTAGTAAAATATCTTGGTGTTAAAAAGAAAATAATTCTAGGATATCACGTCGCGATATTATATCAATAATCAGATTAATAATTCTTTAGACAGCGACGGATCCTGCACCGTTGATAAAGCTAGACGAAATTGGTGTCCGCATTGTCGCTTAAAGAAGTGTTTCTCCGTTGGCATGAACACATCGGGTAAATAATATTTATTTTTTAATATACTTTATCTATCTGTCTGCCTGTTTTTTTTTCTCTCTCTCTATTTCTTCACCAATAAATTAAATTTTTATTTTGTAACTTAATATAAACCAATTGCAGATATATATAATTTACATTTGCGTGCAAACTAAGGCAATTAATTAATTATTTGTATTGCTTGTACAATTAAATGTCCAATTCATACTTTTTTTTTTCCTTTTTTCTTTTTCTAAAAATGTATTATAATTCTCGTGACTTGTAACTTTTTGTAATTACAAAGAAAATTTAATTTATTATTTAACTTCGTTCCGAGTGATATCAAACTAATGATATTTTTATAAAATTTCGTTCCCGACATAAAATCATCGCTAGGCAAACGTAGCAAGGTGCTAACGAACTCAACGAGATGCAAACAACGGCGTGTGCCAGACACGTGCCTCCACCCTTAACGCTATTCAGAAAAGTTAATTGACAGCGAATTGTAATCTGAACAATCACTGTTTACCTAATGCTTATTTCGTATTCATTTATATTTTTACCGCAGAATATATTAATTCCCGTAAAATATGAGATATTTATTTTAATTTAATATCAGCGGCGACGCTTTAAAGAACGTTATATCAACGAACGATCTGATACGCCTAGGATAAACCGGACGGAGACTAAATCTGTTATAACTAACGAACGCAAACCGTAACAGCCATCTTTGATGGATAATCTCGTAAATAATTCAGTAGCAGGCATTGCCATAACGTGTCACGTAAAACGACACCAAGTGTCAACTCCGGTCGTCAGCTCTTAAATACACAAAGCTTACTCTGCGATCGGTGAACTAAAACTATCCTACTGATATTGTTCGCCTACATCTTCATATCGATTAAAAGCGCGCGAGTGTAAAATAAAATCGTGTAACAAATCTTTAACCTAGAGCCACATTTTAATCTCAAAGACACGTTTGACGAATACTTGTTTCTTTCTAAAAGTTCTTTCTTTTTTTTTTTGTATTTATTTTGCTTCTCTCAAACTCAATAAAAACTACACGAATCTAAGCGTTTTGATATATCTTTTTACAAGGTGCTGTTAAATGTTTAAAGCAAATGTTTTCATAGCGGTGCAAGAGGAGCGAGGACCGCGCGCTCGAAATAGCGCGCTCTCAAATCCGCAAACTTCTAACGTGACTTGGAAGCCCAGAATTGACTCGTCAGCGGGTTATTGCGCGCGGTTTAATACCTCCGAGGTGTATCAGCCTTTCAAGAATCCCACCCTAAACAATACTTTAATGATGAAGACGCCTGAGGTCAGGGAAAATATTCTTTTCCCCGTCACGTCGCGGCACGCGCAGCCGGCAAGGATCATATCGCCCGGTAACGTTCTTCCCCTCGGAACATTAAAATACTCGCGGCAATGTCTGTGACGGAAAGCCGATTGTTCCAGATTTTTGGTAACTATACCCGAGTGGAAATTTATCCAGCCAGTCTAACTTTGCAGCCAGCGATTAGATCGCGCGAGATTAAATATATTTTTTAACTCGAGACTAGCTTGATACTCGCCATAAATTATAAGAAAGTATTTATTATTCAGCGGAATATCTTCAAACAGTGAAGTTGTCGTTTAAAAAAAAAAAGAAAGAAATAAAATCTGTCTAGTCACTGTCCAGCGCGGACCGTGTTTCTAAAGAGACATTTAAACGCTTATCGCCCCGTACTTGTTTACTGTTTTGTTCTGACCTAACGCAAAGCTCGCTCGACTGCCGAATTCACTGAGCAAAAACTGGTTCTTGCTGTCCCCTGCCCGCGCGTCCTACACCTTGCGAACTAGGATTCTTGGAACGCGAAGACTGCCGGTCAGATGTAATCACACGCACGTAACTCACACTACCGCGGCGGTCGACTGTTCCGGAGAATTCGGCAGTCGAGCATTGCGTAAAGTCAGAACGCGCGGTATACTAGTAATACGCGGCGAAAAGCGTTCAGATATCTAACTTTTCTACCTCGTTATTGCTAAACAACCACGAATTGGCTAGCTAATTATTATGTAACGATGGGGAATCAATTTCCACTCGGATACATTTTTTTTTAATCATTTACAAAAAAAATATGAGAACGAACGCGGGTTTACTTGAGAAATAAAAAACCCACCAAGAAATTGGAGCAATTAGCTATCTAATCCTTTCGCTATATTTCGCTGTCGCAATACGGTATCCTTGCGAAGAATTTAATTTATTATATTTTATATCGCCTGCAGGTACGGCTATACAATACGAAATATCAGCGCAGATATTCCTAGCTGCCATTCGGAGTGCGCGACGTCATCGTGATTTTTCAGTACTGAGAGTGGAGGAGCAGAACAAGATCCTACGCCGCGGATGGTCCGGCCTTTTCGTTTTGCGTGCGGCCACGTGGCCGATTGATTTGACGCACGTGCGAGGACAAGGTGCAACGAACAGCGACAGCGCGTCGTCCTGCATAATCGCGACACGCACCGCGATCGCAAAGCTACAGCTCGACGACGTCGAATTATGTATCTTGGACACGTTCGCGCTTTGCCGTCCCGGTAAATGAACATAGATATTACTCGTGCATGAGAGTTCAGCGATTATTTCGATAGCGCGCGCGAAATTCGCTCGGCGACGAGGACGCAATAAAGCCCTGCACGTTGTTCTAAATTACAGAGATCGCCGAGACCACCAATGGGTTTCACGTGATGTCACAAGCGCGAAACAACGCCGTGGAGGCTCTGATACGACACCTCCAGCAGCGAGACGACCGCGAGAACAAGCTGGCGAAAATTCTATTTGTTCTACCTCTGCTCGCCGGATGCTGCTCGCGGGAGTTAACCGAGGAACTGTTCGCGCCGATTATCAGCGACGCGGATTTGGAAAGGGTCATCGCGTCTGTACGATAAGTCTCTCGGGACATTACTTAGAGTTCTACCGACGTAGATTAACATTGATCACGATTGAAGCGAAATTGAATATGATAGAAATGGCCTATGATCGGTAATTGTATTTTATCGAGTATAATTTAGTGGACGTATAATTATTAAAAATATGTGAAATTGTCGAACATGTAATAATTGATAAAGAAATAAATAAATGATAATGGAACTTGTAAGACTAATAATTTTATGCAACCTATCATCAACCTATCATTTTTTAACGTCTATCAATTCTGTAAATGGCATCGTTATCTTGTAAATTTTTAATACTATTATTTTCTCGTGTACAATATATTTTTCCTCAAAACGCTAAGCATTGTGAAAAGATAATTTTGACTCACCGGTCGATGCGCTGGGGCGGAGTTTTTATACAGCTGCATACAGATGATCTGCAACATACAAATAAAATATTCAAATTAAAGAAGCTGTCGACATAAAGTTCATTGTTTAAAAAAATAGTTTTTATGTAAATTTAATTAGCTTTTTAGTTAGGCAACTAGAGACAAAGTTATTTATTATCCAAACGAGATTTTATACAAATTAAACGTTTCAAAATGGCTCAAAAATCGCAATAAATAATTAAAAACTTTAAACTTTATGCAAATAAAAATAATTTTTACCATGGGGTTGCTCCGCCGAGGCAAGATGCCTTTCCTAGGCCTGCTCCTCCTCTCAGAATGGTTGGGATGTTAAGCTGATCGTCCTTCGATGCACTGGTCACTCGCGACACTCCCGAATTAATCTAAATCGCGCGATACTGATCGGCATTCCCGCAATAAATCCGACGAACCGACTACTGTTCGTTTATTAAATTCCGGCGATGACGAGACTTTCACTTCTCTGTGTCTTAATCTGAAACAGAGGAACACTTTCCTTGATTTATCGGTCGCGAAAAGTACATGTCGCGTCGGCTAACAAGTTGTAAGCTGCATAGAGTGGTGATTTTTCGGCGCGTACCGGCTCAACTAACTCACGACCTGACCTTGAATAGCCGGACGCTCGGCCAAGAGTTGATACTTCTCGACGAACAGCCCCAACAGTATTTTCCGTATTCATTTGCCTCGAATGTCCTACGCACCACGTCGGCCAACCGTACCTACTTGTCCTTGACGCACTACGCACCATGTTGTCCAACCGAACTTACTTGTCCTTGCTCGCACTGTGCATTACGCCGACCGACCGTACCTACTTGTCCTTGAACGCACTACGCACCATGTTGTCCGACCGAATTTACCTGTCCTTGAACGCACTGCGTACCACGTCGACCGAGATCCCGACTATCATGATCGAAACTATGTCTATGTCTCTCGCAACTATCTCAATGTCTTTCAGAGCTACGTATCGCGGCACTCGTCGATCGAATTCTACTGCGATCGAGCTCCGGCTACAGATTGACCGACTGACCTTCGCTGCTTCGAACGATACTTCCGTCGGCCACTGATTCTGCACGGGTTGTTAGCGGGGCGGCGGTAGAAACTAATTCGCGGGTTATGGCAGTCGGCCCGGAAACGCGAATGTAATTCACGATGCGTGAAAGGGGGATAGCCACTTACTTTCTAGATCCGACGCTTCTCGCAAGTGCTCCCCGCGTACGGAGCAGTCGTCTGCGGTCGACGGAGACGTTGAATTACGCCGGAATGTCCTTTCTTACCACCGCACACACGAATTATTTCCGGTACGAACGGATTTGAGTATGAGAGCTGCGTATTGCGCCATCCCACGTGCCACGAGTGAAGGTGGGCAGCCAGGAAGTCAGCCAGTGCAGCCATGCGTGCGCAGCTCGCTCACCCCTACCACACTACCATCTACCGGTTTCCACTAGTACGAAATTGAACGCTCTGTAAAATAATTCATATGTCGTTATATCAAATAATATTTCAAATTAAATAATTAAATAATAAAACACATTATTTTAGCATACAGGGAAAAATGACGCGCATTACAGGTACCTCGTAATGTCTAGTAAAAAATCAAGAAAAAAATTAGATAATTTAATACGACAATTTAACACAACGTACTAATTTCACGTATTACTTTTATAAATAATTAAAAATATGGGAACGAATAAGCAGCTTCGTAGACTCGTATACTTTTAAATAATCAGTATAAAAAGACTAAGAAATTAATAAGCCGTAATACCTCGGGCTCATTAATCGCTTTCATTTACGCAAGACTTTCGAAGGATTGATCTCACTCTACCTTTGATGCTTAACAAATGCTGAATAAAATCGGAATAATCATGTCGCAAGTGAGAATTATTTAAGTATTTTAAGTTCTCACCTAAATAAGGAGCAGCTTTCGATGTCCGTTACGTTATGGTCCGATGGCTTCGCGAGAACTGAAGATTTATTCATTTAATGTTGGCTATCTTGTACATGTACTTAGTACACCGAAGAACAAATATGGCATTTTCTGCGGCGATAAGTAGAGAGAAGTTAGTTATCTAACTTTATAGAAGCCAACCAAATTAATAAAAAATTTATCTAACTTCTCTCTGGCGACAAGCGGTTAACGTATGTACGTTACCCTAAGCGGCAGAGGCAGAGGATGAGAGAACGAGGAAAAATTCATCATCGGCAAACCGGCCGGCGCGGTATATACATGCGGTATTACATATGAAACTCGACGCACACGACGCTAATATTACGTCGCCTTACCTGCCTTTCAGCGTGCTACATTACCTACCGAACCTCGAGCTTCTCTCGGATTTTCTCTAGATGAGATTTCCAAAATCAAGTCAGGACTGTCAGGAGCCAGTCTCTCCTGTTGGTCTTTTATGTCGTTTTAGATTATACAATTTATCTTACGATTGTTTTACATCCGAACATTATTTGCGGGAATCATTAGCGATGCGATGTACGAAGCCTTTATTAGCGGTTATCGTTTAGCTGACGTGTCACATGGCAAGCCTTATCATGTTTATTGTATTGAGGTTCTGGAATCCAAGACTGGCGCTCGATATCTGGTCGAGAAAAGGTACAGCGAATTTAGCGCATTGCATCGCAAGGTACGTTAATTACTGATAATTATGTCATAAAAAAAATATGTAATGAGGAATATTTGTGAAATATTAATAGATCGTATAAAATGTATCGATAAACTCTACCTTGTTCCTTTCTAGTTGAAGAAGGATAATTCGGATATCGCACCATTTCCACCGAAGAGAGTGAGAAACTCTCAACCAAAAGTATTAGAACAACGGCGAGTTGCTTTGGAATTGTATATACAAAAAATGCTAAGCCTGCTAGCGACGAAACAACAAGTTCTCAATTTTTTAGGAATTGAGAGCCAAGAAGCTGCCTTCCATCAAAGGTACTCATTTCATTTTTTTAATATACACTGGAAAAAAAATGTATTTTAACATATAGTGAAGTCTTATATTAACATAATGTTAATATTGGTTATATATTTTTTAAGAATACATAAAGCTACAGACCATTCAACCCATAACCATCCCAATACTTTGGGGCACCATCCAGTATTGACTTTTCATTGTGATCCATATGTCTTAGCAGATTCAACCAGCAGTCTTTCAGATGTTGTGACTAATGGTGTATTATTAGGTATATACAAATCTTGATATTATTCTCAATTTTTTAAAAGTGAAACAATAAGTTCACAATGCTTTTCATAGCAATACAGAAGTCTAAACAAACAAAAGAAAAATAATTAATTTACAAATAATGAAATTTCTATAAATATACAAAATTTTTTGTAAGTGATATAC
Source organism: Cardiocondyla obscurior (assembly GCF_019399895.1). Taxonomy (NCBI): domain Eukaryota; kingdom Metazoa; phylum Arthropoda; class Insecta; order Hymenoptera; family Formicidae; genus Cardiocondyla; species Cardiocondyla obscurior. The sequence goes on along the minus strand of NC_091879.1, from coordinate 4,093,944 downwards.
ATCAAAACTTAAAGATGACAATTAATTTTTATTTCTGTTTTATATGTAGGATAGAATTTTATTTGTAGAGTAAGTTATAATTTTTTATCTGAAAGTATATTCAAAGTATTATATTTGACAAGTGTAATTTTATTGCATGCAAGTGAACAAAAATGTTGATGCATAAGGTTTGTTTAACTCATTTACATTTAAATATAAGTGACAAAGTTCTGTGTAGAATTGATTTGTAACTACACATTTATAGTTTTGATACTTGTTCATATACTTAATTAATATCAATCATTAACATAGTTTTTATTCTCAGTATGACAAATATGTAATATTACATATATATATATAAATGTTAATAAAAAAGCAAAATTAAATAACGTTAGATTATTAATTCAATGTTACTCCTATAATTTCTCTAAGCACAATTACCCACATAGAATATATTTCAATATTAAATTTTAATTGTTATTGGACTGATATAACTTTTAAACAATAAATTGTGGGTACAAGTCTTTTTTTAGCCAACTAATAATTTACTAATGCTTCCAGCCACTTTCCAGAAATTAAGACAATATATCTATATGTCCTTATTTTTTTTGCCAAACATATAAAAAAAAAAATTATCAATGTTTCGAATTATAATTATATAATAATAATATAATAAATGTACGTACTACGACTAATAAAAACAACCGTTCGTCTCTTGTTAAAAGAATGTTACATCTGAAAAGCCGGTATCTGTACATTGGTAAGATCATTCAAATACATATATATTATAATATTACTTATCTAAATATAACGAGATAACTTTTGACTTGTTATTTCTTAGATAGTTATTGCGACATACCTTTCAACGTCACGCATTCATTATCATATTTACTCTTCGCCGCCTGCGGGGGTCTGGGGAGATGGTGTGTGTACATTGTATCGTTCGATATAATACACGTTCTTTGGCAGCACATCCTCTTTGCTCCACTGCTCCACGTTGGTTCTAATTGAGGAAGTTTCTTCAGTGGAATATTAAACCGGTTTTCTTCGAAAAGATAAACGTTTGCCTGTATAATTCTGCATTTCGTCTAAACCCAGCTTTTGAAAATGCCGGCGAGAAAATTAGGTGAGTTATTTTTACAAGTGAAAGGAAATAAAAATAATTTATATGGAATTAACCTTTCATTGAGCAACATGTGATGGATCACATTTGCTGGAACTATAGTTAATTTTTTTTTTGTTAATCAAACAGTAGTTTAAAAAAATGTTTCTCGATCTTTTATTAAAATTTAAGTTATGTTTTATAATTGTTTAAATGTTTTACTGTAACTATGTTATTATACAATAAAAAAATATAAAATAAAAAAATATTAATTTTAAAATTTGCATTTTTTAATCTTTTGATTATTTTCTCCATATTCGTATTTAAAATATATTATTTCTGACATCTTTATTAACTGCAATTTCAAGCAATGATACAGATATTAATTAATTTTATGAAATTTTCAGCTCTTTTAAGCGTGTCTGATAAGACTGATCTGTTACCGCTGGCGAAAAAGCTACATGAATTTGGATTAACTTTAATTGCATCTGGAGGTACTGCACAGGCGTTGAGAGATGCCAAGTTACCGGTGCAAGACGTTTCTGAAATTACAGGAGCACCTGAAATGCTTGGTGGACGTGTGAAAACTCTTCATCCTGCTATTCATGCTGGTAAGAATAAATTTATTACAATTAAGTATAATTAATTATATTAATGCAGTTAATGCAATATATACGATACATATTTTATCCTTTTTTTTTTTTTTTTTTTTTTATTGCAACAGGAATTCTTGCCAGATTGACAGATTCTGATGCACAAGATCTTAAAAAACAAAATTACGATCTTATCCAAGTGGTGGTTTGTAATCTGTATCCCTTTGTAAATACCATTTCGAAACCAAACGTGACGGTCGAGGATGCGATAGAAAATATAGATATTGGTGGGGTAACTTTATTACGCGCTGCTGCCAAGAATCATTCTAGAGTAACAGTTATCTGTGACCCCACTGATTATGAAAGGGTCATCAACGAGATGGACACTGCTGCCGATAATAATACCTCATTGCAGACTAGGTGAGCTTACACAATGTAATGTGTTATTGCAATCTTCTTTTTCCTTATGCTTCTATACAACTTGCAGGCAAACTTTAGCTTTGAAGGCGTTCACGCACACTGCTGAATATGACAATGCCATTTCGGATTACTTCCGCAAGCAATATAGCGCCGGCATCTCTCAGCTTACTCTCCGCTACGGTATGAATCCACATCAGAAGCCCGCACAAATATTCACTATTCTGGAGAAATTGCCGTTGACCGTATTAAACGGATCACCTGGTTTTATCAATCTATGCGATGCGCTAAATGGCTATCAACTAGTGAAGGAATTGAAATCTGCTTTAAATTTACCAGCGGCAACTTCTTTCAAACACGTAAGTCCGGCTGGAGCGGCAGTGAGTGTACCCTTAGATAATATACAGGCAAAACTATGCCAAGTGGACGATCTTTACAATCAGCTCACGCCTTTAGCGACTGCTTACGCTCGCGCGCGAGGTGCTGATCGGATGTCCAGTTTTGGCGATTTCGTCGCGCTGTCTGATCCGTGCGATGTTGTAACAGCGAAAATCATCTCAAGGTACAGGATTCTAATAATCGTAATATTAATATAACAATGTGATGTACAATTTTAATTTTTATTTATATTAATTTAATTTATTTAATTTAAATTAATTAAATTTATATTAATAATACTATTATTATTTAGGGAAGTTTCAGATGGCATTATTGCACCCGGTTACTCGGAAGAGGCTCTTCAAATATTGAAAAAAAAGAAAGGTGGCTCGTATTGTGTGCTTCAAATTGATTCTTCTTACGTACCATCTCCCATAGAACGAAAGACTTTATATGGTTTAGTTATGGAACAGAAACGTAATGATGCGGTGATCGACAAATCGACATTTGACAATGTCGTGACGACTTTGAAAACATTGCCGGAAGATGCAATCCGTGATTTAATTGTTGCCACTATAACTGTAAAATATACACAAAGCAATTCTGTTTGTTATGCAAAAGATGGGCAAGTGGTCGGCACGGGAGCTGGACAACAATCCAGAATTCATTGCACTAGACTTGCTGGAGATAAAGCTGATAATTGGTTTGTCATTAGAAAAATAGAAATAGTTATAAAAGTTGTCTTGTATAACACGTGTAATACATATGTATATCTTTTTTTTTTTTACTATAGGTGGCTTCGTCAACATCCGAAAGTAGTAGGAATGAAATTCAAGAAGAACGTAAAACGAGCAGAGATTTCTAATGCTATTGATAATTACGTCAACGGATCTATTGGAAAAGATATGGAAGAAGCGAGCTGGGCTGCCATGTACGAAATAATTCCTGAAAAACTATCGGAAAGTGATAGAATCGAATGGATCAAAAAATTAGACAATGTTGCTCTAAGCAGTGATGCCTTCTTTCCATTCAGAGATAATGTGGACAGGGCTAGACTTGTACGTATAATATCATTTGTTTTACATAGATACAATTGTTTAAGTATTATAAAATTGTATAACTTAAAAGTTTTTCCAATTTTTTTTTCTTTTTTTACAGAGCGGTGTCAAGTTTATCGCGAGTCCTGCTGGCTCTACAAACGATGCAACGGTAATCGATGCTTGCAACGAACACGGAATAGCTCTGGCTCATACTAGTTTCCGACTTTTCCATCATTAAATCCAGAGCTCTATATACATTGTTAATATATTTTTGTGATTTATGATGCATTTAATCAAGAGATTCTTTTTTTCTAATGTTATAGTGGTTCAATATAAGAAGCGTAACATAAAAATAATATTTTTATACCGCCTTTTGTTACTTCAATTATACTACATGTAAAAATTTAAATATAAAATCAAATATATGTATTTCTATACTATGTATGTACACACACACGCACACAGAGTATCCCATTTTAAAAGATCAAATATTAATTTTGCTTTAACATAGTTAAACTTTAAATAACAAGTAAAGAATATGTACTGATAATTATCGAAATAAAATAATAATTTTTTTTTCTACATTTTCTATACTATTAATCCGTAACTTCATACACGAATATTATTAAAGTGCAACCGAGATGGTGCTCGAAATAGAACGAATACCGAACAGCTAAAAATACTACATGCCTCTGCTTAGTCGTCGATGTCCAGTCGTTCCGGTTAGTAATCCAGTAGTGTTTCGATAAAAGTGTTTTATTTTAATTAAAAAATAATTGTCTGAATAGAAAACGTCCAAAAAAAAATGTAACGTGAATAAAAGAAAAGTAATAGTTTTTTGTTTTTTCTTTTAAAGAAATCAACCATTTTTTACGCTTTTCTATTTTCTTTGTAATTTGGCGTAATAAGATTGACCATCGCGACTGAAACTCTAAATTTAATATATTATACTATTTATAGTACAAGAAAAAGAACAAAAAATGTCTAAAATAGAGAAATCAGATCTTGTAGCAGGCGGAGATGCAGCTCCAGTTGAAGTGACAAAATCTGATTGCATTGATAATACAGACGCAATTATCACAGAGAAAAACGATGTAATATTAGAAGATACTTCTGTAGAAAATGCAAAAGAGGTATTAAACACGCAAACTGGAAACGAACGTTCGCTAGAAGCAATAAATGATGCAAATATGCCTGTTGGAGAATTAGTCAATCCAGATACAGCCACTATAGACGACACAAAAATTATTCAAACGCCTACAAAGAAAGAAAACGTTAGTGTAACACAGGACAAAGCCCAAGATATTAGCCCAAGTATCAAAGCCCAATTAAACACCGAAGAATCTAATAATTCTATGATCGCTCTTCAAGATAAAGAAACATCGAAATCTGCTAGCGAAGAAAAGGTATGAAATTAATAAGAAAAAATAATTCACAGTCAAACAGCTTTGCTATTTATTAATATTATTATTCATCAATGTTTCTTTTCAGGCGGATACGTTAAAGCAAAATGCAGGAGATAATAATGCAGCGTGCATATATAGATTGGAGGCAGAAGTACAGGTGAGAAAATCTGCTACAACTACAGATTACCTTGAAATAATTGATTAATTTTATTTTGATAACGAAGTTAAAGCCTCGCGTTAAATAACCGAGTTTTTTTTTATTTAGTATATCTTAAATAATTGTTTTAAAAAATTCTACAACTTTCTATAATAAATTAAAAAATTAACTTCGAGGGAGTGGAGTTTTACCATCTTTCTTTAGTTAACATTCATGCAGAATCTATTTGTATAATCGACAGAAAAAAATAAAAGAATGCAACAGTTATCAGAAGAGGCTGGAAGAAACGGAGAGAAAACTAGCTGCCTTGCAAGCATCCTACGACGCGATAATAAATCAAGGTGATGAAAATACGATGCAACAATCGATGGAACAGCTGCGTGGGCAATTGCTACAGACGGCATTGATGTACGAGGAACGTAATCGCGTTGTCACGAATCAGGAGAACCAGATCAATGCTTTGAACAATCAAGTGACCTCGTTGAAAGAGGTGGTATCAATTACACGTGATTTGTTGCAAATCCGTAACATGGAAGTGAAACAACTACAAGTGAGTTAACAATCTTACTCGAGGAGAAATTTTACAACCTTAATTTTTTTCATTAAACATGTGATATATATTGCAGGCTGAAGTTGATAATATGGAAAAGAAAATCTCCGAAGAACGTGATCGGCATAACATGATGATTAGTAAAATGGATGCAGCAATGAGACTTAACGCTGATCTCAAAAAGGAATATGAAACTCAGCTGTCTCTGTTTCAAAGTCTTCGTGAGAAATACGGCGAGAAAATTTCTTTATTATCTAAAGAGAAAGAAGCTCTTGAAACGGCCGCTTCTGCACCTGAATGAATTTATAGCAATGTTTCTGTGACTCACATATAGCTTAATTTAATTAAAATTCTATATTGCCTGACTGAAAATATCATTTATTCTTTTTAATATCTTTTTTGCTTTAATTAATTGTTATCATTATTCTAATACGATAATTAATGGAAAATAAATGTTTAATGAAAATAAAGCTAAATCAATACTTGTTTTATGAGAAATAATAGTTAATAAAATGTTTTTAGAAATGTATACCAAATTTTACATCCCTAAGATATTAAAAAAAAAAAAATTATAAAATTAAAGAACGTTATATATTCAAATAATTTTAAATATTAGAAGATAAGTACCTGACAAACAGCTCTTCTCTCACATGTGTTTCCGTGGTGTAGTGGTTATCACATCCGCCTAACACGCGGAAGGTCCCCGGTTCGATCCCGGGCGGAAACATTTTTTTTGCCTCTCTGAAAAAAAGAAATTTAATTACAATATTAATATTTTTATAATAATGAATATTTTGTGCAATTATTATATAATATAAATTGATAATTTACCAAATCATTTGGCAGGCCTGCGCTTGTCGACACCCTGTATAATAATTGTATAAAATATTCAAAAGACATTTTTTATTTATAATTATTCATAAGTTAAATTAAGATAGCATTATTTTCGTCTATCCTTTTATTGTGCTAAAGTTACAATAACGGGAGCTTCATCATCATCTTCTTCGAGTAAATTCGAAAAGTCCCATAGAAACTTAGCAGTGAGTCGGCCTTGTAAACGTGTCGCATATGATTTTAATTGACCGTCCACCTCGGAATTCGATTCAATGTTACGAAATAAGTTGCACAAATTGTGATATACAAAATTATTACTTGCTACGATATCGCAAAGCACTTCTTCCGGTACATATAACAAGTCCTCCTCTAAAATTTGCAAGAATTCCATATAAATAGAACGATACTGTGGAATTGCGTTATCCGCGCCACAAATCAATATTACGAGCTTTTTCCATTGTTCGAAAGCATCCAAGCTCTGACCAGCTAGGAAGCAAATAAACGTCAGCTGCATTTCACCGATGATCTCCATAGGCCTAAACATATGCAATTAATTATTAAAAACTTGCAAAAAAAATCGACTTTTTCAATAATTCAACATTCGCCTTTTTTAATTTTAAAATTTTCTTACTCTCGTAATTTTTTCAGTATGCTATCCAAGACATAACTAGTATCGAGAGAATGTTGCGTTATTTCACTTGGAGTTGCATTATCAGGATAATGCTTATCCGGTAATTCTGTCAGCCTGAGTTCTGTGCCAGGCTTAGGTTTTAAATCTGGAAGCAGCAGCTCTTCCTTGTCTTCTTGTGTGAGCCTACTATATTTTTTTTGCTTGCTTGCAGATTCTGTGCCACGTGGTCTCAAAGCATCACTGCAGTGTTCCAATTCCAAAGCAGACTGCACATAACTAAAATATAATACAATGTTTCAACAGTTATATATTTATTTTTAATATTTAAATAGAAGGCTTACCATTTACTTACCCACAAAGTGGTGAACATCTTGTAACAAGAGATGCAGTAATCCTATTTGTTAATTTCATCCATGGTTTGAATATCTCATATGGATATGGTCCTAAGTATCTGTCCAGCTCTTTTATGTTATCTTTCAACCTCTGAACTGTTTCCTCAGGTACAGCTGTTCAAAGATCTCATGTAATATGAATTTGGGATCTTGTGATATTAATAATTCTGATTGCTTACATTCCAAGCTAATAGTTTCCTCCTTGGAATCCCATCTTTTCACTAAGAATTCACTTTTCTGGAAGTCATGGAAGAAACCAACTCTAGGGGCCAGCTCACCAAATTTGTCTGCTGCACTATAAAAATAAATATTATATTATTAAGCAAGCTTAAACAGTATCACTGTATATGTACAAGTATTTTATGCATTATTATTTTATATTACCTGTAATGCACGAAGTGAATTCCAGGCGGAATCATCTTGATTCCTTTAAAATTGTGTCCTACATTCCAGGATTTTATATCAATACCGACGTCAGTGCCAGTCGGTACATCCAAAAACACTAAAGTAGCACCTTGCGTCAATAAAACTTGCGCAACGCTTTGATCTATTTCCATTTTATCCTATATTTTATTATAAACGTACGTGTGCAGAAATTACTAAATTTTCCGAACAAGGACTACTCACATCCTCACTACAACAATGCAAAGAACACAACCTCTAACGTGCATACGTGCAAGAATAATCTCCGTTCTCGAGATACGGAAAGATCAATCGTCGGGTCGTCGTGCGCACTGTGGCGTGTTATTATTTAATAAATTAATTAATTAATAATTCTCTTTTTATTTTGCTTTGTTTTGGAACGTCTGACTTATCGTTTTACTGATCGAGTAATCGTCGAAGACGAGAGTGGCGGACTCGTAGCGGATTTCTTCGTCACTATCTACAGGCTCACACCAGTTTACACTCCTACGCTCCTTATCGTAGAACTAGTGTTGACATGACAGGTTTTTTAACCCTTACATCAACTTTAACGCAGAATTATCGGTTTTACAGACACCAGTGAGACTTTATTAATTTTTTTTTAAACCTTTATTTCTGCGCAAGAACACGTCGAATGTATTTTTCCCAAAATCTGTCTATGAGAATTATGAACTAATCATTTACCTTGTATTTTGTCGTTTTAAGCAAAAGCGTGTCAGATGAAGTATAACTCTCTCGATATCGGAGATTGGAAGTAAAGTTTTTAATAATTACTGAAGAATGCTCGTTCAAAATTAAATTGGTGCCACCGAAAAGTGCCGTGAAGGAGGTGTGTGGAGCATTTCAGAAGGATTTTGCCTGTAAAGTGGGCAGTGAAAACAAAGATCACTTATTGTAGATCACGCGTTGCTCGCACTATGGCACAATCGACAGCAAGTGGAACGTCTTCGAGGCGATACATGCGGGAGCACGAAGTACCGACTTCGTCACCTCGTTATGCTGACAGTGAATGGGAGTCTAAAGAGGTAACATTTCAGCATGCTAAATTGTGTTAAAATCTTATTAATTTTAAATACTTTATCATGAAACAATTAGTTACACTTTATTTTATATTTAATATTATATTTTCTTCTATTTATGTTTTATAATAAATTTTTTTTAGTAAAAAAAAGCAAAGCTGAGCAATTAATTTTTATCTGTTAATTAGTTGTTATTAGTATTTTTTTTTTTTTTACACAGGCCTTAAGACAGAGAGAGCTTGAAGAGGCCAGAGCTAGAGCAGCACAAATGGAAAAAACCATGCGATGGTGGTCTGATTGTACTGCTAATTGGCGCGAAAAATGGAGCAAAGTCCGAAATGAAAGAAATGCTGCTAGAGATGAGGCAAAAGCTCTGAGAGCTAAATTGGAGATTGCTGTAAAGGATGCTAATTCCTTCAAGCATGAATCTCAAGAATTAGAATTGCAAAATGAACAGCTGAAGAAGGAAATGGAAAAGATACACATGATACTCTTAAAACATGCAGGGCAATTTGATCAACAAATCTTTACCATTCTAGAATCAGATCCACAATTGAGAGCTACTTTTGGGTTGGATGAGCAGCTGGATTTTTATAATAATATCGAAGCCAGTGATACATTGGATGTACAAAGAGATTTGCTATCTTGTCAAAATTCACATCAAGTGTCTAATATTATTTCAGGAAGTCACAATATCTTACCCGAAAGGGATATTGAAGAATACGTCCTGCAAGGAGCAGTGCCAAAGCACGCCGTAGAATTGTATAAAGACAGTCCCAATAATTCGTTGGATAAAAATATTACAAAGCTAGTCGTAGATAATAATACTAAAAAGGATGGAATGGAGAAACAATCGCCGTTAGATATGTATAGCGACGAGACTCTTACTCAAACGATGTCCGCATTGCAAATAAAATTGGAGGAAACAACAAAAACTATTTCTATGGAAAGGGAGTAAGTTTTGCATGAATGTAAATTAAAAAAAAACTGACTAGTTATATTCAGAGCTGTAAAAAAAATATAATTACAATAACAGTTACGATTACAAATAATTCGTAATTATCCCGTCATTGATTACCAAATTAGTCACTACTTGTACGGCTCTGATTTTATTATTTATAATATTATTTTATTTTTATCAAGGGAAAACAATTCTTTGCACCGAACTGTGGAAAAATTAAAAGCTGAGGTTAAACAATTAAGGGAACAATGTGAGCAATTATCTGAAAGCAGAGCCGACGCGATGAGAGAATTATCAGAGTTAAAAGAACGTTTTCAGCTCGAGCTTAGTGATGAACATTTAGTAGATTTAATGGACAATACGAGTAATGGAGAAAGCATGGATCGTCGTTTAACAGAAATGAGGCTAGAGGTAAGCTATTTGCAAATTGCATTTTTTGTTTTTAAGACAACGTTAAATATAAAAATATACGTCTTTATATTTTAAAATTTTAGCTGGAAAAACTTCAAGCCGAAAATGCAGCCGAGTGGAGTAAAAGGGAAAAAATTGAAACTGAAAAGATTTCTTTGGAACGCGAGAATAAGCTGCTTCGTTTAAAATTATACGAGCTGCAAGAGGGAATAGAATCGGGACGATCACGGCCAGTATCTACGGTGGACACAGATGCGAGACAGTTACAACATGAAATTCTAGTTCGCAACATGGTCAGTTTAATAATCTTACGAAATTAATAATGCTACTTAAAATTGTTATACTTTACCTTTCATTTTACAACACTCGCAGGTATTACTTGAAGTAAAGCAATATCAGGCGGCACTAAAACAATCCTTAGCAGAAAAAACAACGGAGTTATCACACACGATGAGACGATCGGAACAATACGAAATGGAAGTTAAGCGAGTAAGAGCGAGAGTCGAAGAATTAAAGAAGGAGTTGGTAGCCGCTCAAGATGAAGTCGACACTGCTACGAATAGTATACGAAAACTACAACGAGCCAACGAAGATCTCGTAGAGCAACTAAACTCTGTAAACGTACAGCTGGAACATTTTAGAAATAGGTAAGGAAGAGAATCAAATAATATTAGCTTATATTTTTGAATTTTCACTAGAATTAAAAAAAAATATGTACTTTATCGCAGCAAAAAAAATTATGAAACGCACGAAACTTCAGTAGACGTTAAAATAGACGAAACTGTAAAACAAGAGCTCCAAACGAACGATTCTAATGAATGTACTGAAGGTACGTTACTAATATAATAATAATTATCATTTTTGGATCGATAGAACAATAACTGGACACAATTACAATCTGCGATCGGCAATAAATCTAGTATTGACTTGTGTCGATAGTAACCGGAGCATTTAAGTCAAATAACGAAGACGCAAACTGAATAGGTGATCTCTTAGGGCCTAAAATATAGAACAAATTTCACAAGTGTTTTTCTTTCTCTTTAAATCTTTGGCTCTGTGTTGGACGAATTGTACGTGTTGAAAAATTATTATAAGCTAGGCGCCTATTGGGTTTAAGCCCTAAACACGTCAATACTTCTAGAAGAGTAAATATATCGCCACCGACAAATCTAAATAGCGATGGGAGTTAACTGACGCGAAGTCAGCACTCGCATTTACACATTACAGAAATCCATTAGTTACATATACATATAATTTAATTATGTATCATAAGTTTAATTACTATTAATTATTAGGAACGATGGATGCAATGAATTATCTGCAATATTTATTGTTCAACAGTTATCAATCGTGAGAAAAATCGTACTTGTTTTTATTATTAATTGTAAATAATTATTTCATTATCGCTCATATTCGTGTTTCTACTTTTGTAAATTATTAACACATCTTTCCTCATTTTATTTATCATTAATATGTATTTTAAACACAGTTGACATTCCATATTTTTTTATGTGCGTATCTTTTTCTTTTTAAATTAATTTAAAGATATTGCGGGTGTATACATAGTATATACTACATGCATATTTGTACACACATTCGCGAAATATATTGTATGATGAAACTTTATGTTTTATCAAATGTTTTTTGTCTGTTCTTTCGAAAAGACTGAAGAAAATCGATTAGCAAGACACGGTGTGTACAAGATACGATACCTGATATTTATAACTAAACATTTTATGTCAATACCGAAAATCTGTATAACGTAAATTAAAGCAATACTCTACATCGGCGGTTACTTACCACAACGTAGACGTAACGCAGATATAATGAATTGTAGATAAAATTTAAACTTTCATACAATACAGTGATCTATGTCAAATTAAAAAGGTTATTGTTAATTATATTTCTTGACCGAAAAGCGAAAGATTTTTCTTCGAATTAAAATGTATTTTATTGACAAAATTTAATAAATAGCGGCGAATAATATAATACGTTTTGTATACGATAATAGTCAATAATTTAGAAGTACCTCCATATATAAATAAAAAAAATTATAATATCGTAATGCACAAGAATATTAATCTAACTTGCAACTTTATGGATTTCTCAAATAATAATAATTTTTATCCACTAATCTATAGGAACGAAAGTGTTTTTTATAAATTTATTTTACTTTTATATTTATTTTATCTGTTGAAATCTGCAAAAGAAAAATATATATTAATTTATGACAGAGTGAGATTATAATAATGCGTACGAAAGCAACTAGCAAATTACAATCTAAACTACACGATCTAAGCGAGTCACATAATTTCTGCTATACTATACAACGAAGAGAGAAATTATTTATTGTAGGATGCATGACAAAAATAATTATCGTTGCATCCGATATATATTTTAATGATTCAACACCTTATAGGTGTGCCATTAGAATACGTTGGTACTTTCGGCTTGCAGATTTTTGTTCTGCCGTTGGAGCCGTACACAACGTTACAAGAAAAAGTAAAATATCCGCAAGTGGAGCTCTTGGTATAATATCGATGCTCATATTTTTTTGGTTCGTTGTTACCATTCATTTTACCGGCAAAACTGTTAGTTACCGTGTAATAGCTCGGCTTCGTTGCTATCGCGGCAGTAGGGTTCGTATATTTGTCAGAAGACGAACTTTGACTGATAAGAGAGCCTTGATTTTTCGCCGACGGACGGCTGACGTAACGCTCGTAATTTGTCTGAAGCGATCTAGTTTCTGTAAGCATTGGTTTGGTGTTATTAAAATCCTTCGGTACCAAAGATACTGTTTGCGACTGAGACTTACCGTCGCCTTGAGCGACGGTTTCTGTGCCGGAGACCGACGTTACTCGGCCGCGGAATCCAGGCGGAATTGTGTAACCTGATACGGATTGCCCCGGCTGTAAAGTGTCACCCGGTCGCGGTAGATTAGAATTTTGGCTAGCTTGGACGTTGTACTGATTACCTTTAGCGACCTGTATCGTCTGCGATTGACTGCGACTCTGCTGCTGAAAGATTTTCTCTACTTTCTGATTATTTGAACCGGAGCTCGGAAAACTTTCCGCGAACTTTCCTTTCGTCGTCAATTTTGAACCCGACGGAGCAGAATAATCTTCCTCGTCCGCGTAATCATCGTCGTATTCGTCGTACGTTGTATCGTCCGTTCGCGACTTTTCGGTAGTTACTGCTTTTTTATCTGCGACGTCGTCTAAATTATTTTTCGAAGCCAAGACTACAGTCTGCCTCGTAGTTGAACTACTTTGTAAGCCTTGCTCGCGATTTTTATTTTCTTGTCTGTCGTCGTAGTTCGAGCTCGTCGAGCTTGACAGTGCGCTGTCAATATTCGCCGATTGCTTCAGAGATGCGGTAGGTTTAAAAGACTTGAAGAGTTCGGTGCCGGTAAAATTAAAAGGCTTTCGCGAAGATGCGGCACCGGATCCAGAACCGGCTTGCGCTCCGCCAGTGTACGTGATCCCGTATTGAAAAGAACCTTGCAGTTGCGACTGAGATTGACCTTGATAAGTACCGCTTTGAGCCGACGCTATTCCACTGCCGCGAAACGGCCTTCCGTGTTCTTCCGCTTTCTCATCGTCGCTCTTTACGTACGGCTGAAAACCAATCTGCGCCTGACTGGAAGTACTACCTTCACCGTTAGCCTGAGCATCTGCCATTCCGCCCTTCGAGCTTGCTTGCACTTGCGAATTAGTGCCGTGATTCCAGCCGCTACTCTGAGCACCTGTTGAAGTAGCTCCAGAATCGGAATCTAATTGAACTTGTGTCTGACTCTTACCAAAACCTGCCGTGCCTTGCGCGTTGCTGGTTGCTCCGTCTTTACCGCCGCTAATTTCGGTTTGAGCGCTCTTGTTCGAGTCACTGGTACCGGCCTGAGCTGAGAAGGTACCGGAGCCGCTATAGGTACCTGTTACTTGCGACTGAGCTGTGCCCGATCCGTGTTTACCTTGAGCGGAGGCACTTGCTTGAGTACCTGAGTCCACTTGATGTACAGAACTCGTTGCCTGTGACTCAGTACCATCGTCTGTTACACTCGTTGAACCTGCTGGTCTACTTGGTCCTCCAATTTGCGAAACTCCTCCGGTTTCTGTATTTATAACCGTTCCTGGATAAATTGCGCGATCTACTCCTTGACCATTAATTCTGCCTGACAGCTGACCGGGATCTAACTGTCCAGTAACACCAGTTTCTCCAATCGTTTCACGTCCTGTTGTTCCTGTTGAAATACTTCCTGTTTCCGGAATTCCGATATTTGCACCCGGATATGATCCGCCCGGATAAGTTGATATTACGCCACTTGGATATAATATTTGACTAGGATATACGTTTTCACCAGGAGAAGTAATTTGTTGTGCGCCAACAGTATATGTACCTGGAATAGTTTCAGGATATCTGACACCTGGGTACATAACTCGAGTACCCGTTACACTATCTATTCCCTCAGATATTTTTCCAGGTTGAATATTACCATTAAGATGTGGATAAATTTGACTACTCGTCGGTTGACCGTTTGGATAAGTTATTACTCGAGTATCAGTGCCTGTAGTCGCAATGATACCAGGGGCCTGACTTCCGGTTGAAGTGCTTGCTGGAACACCTTGAGGATGAAATATAGTTTGGCCACCACCGGGATAAACGCTTGTTCCTTCTGGCACAACAGTGCTAGGATATGACCCGTGGTTTGTTCCTGGAATATTAAGTTGACCCCGATCTCCAGGATAAATTCCAGTTCCAGGATAAGTTCCTGTATTAGAAACTCCAGGATATGTTCCACTCGGTAAGCCTGTTGCAGATACAGTACTTGGTGGATAATTTCCAACACCAGTAACAGTAGTGGTACCTGTTGCTACTGAAGTAGTTACAACGCCGCCAGGAGAATAAATACCTTGTCCTGGTTGCACTCCCGGCGCTATATCTGGACGCGTTTTGACTTCTGTCATTATATTACCAGGTACTACTCCTGCGGGATATGGACGATCTCCTGTGATTATAGTTCCAGGTGGATATGTTGTACCTCCTGGCATTACAACACCTGGTTGAATACCACCAAAATACGTGCCGTCAGTTCCTGGCGTCACAGTACCAGGACGGACTACACCAGGATATGTTCCACCGGTTCCTGAGATTATAGTTCCTGGTGCCACAGTTCCGGGATGGACACCGCCAGGAAACGTGCCACCGGTTCCTGGAATTATAGTTCCTGGTGCCACAGTTCCGGGATGGACACCGCCAGGAAACGTGCCACCAGTTCCTGGGATTATAGTTCCTGGTGCCACAGTTCCGGGACGGACGCCGCCAGGAAACGTGCCACCGGTTCCTGGGATTATAGTTCCTGGTGCCACAGTTCCGGGATGGACGCCGCCAGGAAACGTGCCACCGGTTCCTGGGATTATAGTTCCTGGTGCCACAGTTCCGGGACGGACACCGCCAGGAAACGTGCCACCGGTTCCTGGGATTATAGTTCCTGGTGCCACAGTTCCGGGATGAACACCGCCAGGAAACGTGCCATCGGTTCCTGGTATTACAGTTCCAGGACGAACACCATTAAGATATGTCCCAGGTCGACTTCCAGGAAGAACACCGGGGCTAACTTGGCCAGGAGTCACTCCAGGATATGTTATCTGACTGCCAGGATAAGTAACTCCAGGAATAAATTTTGCACCAGGTTGCGTAATAGGCGTTCCTGGAACAGTCCCTGCGGGTACTCGTATCTTATCTAGCGTTCCTTGGATACCGGAATATCCGGGACAATCTTCGCAACCGGTGCCACCTGATGACATACTTTGCGCTTGACCCATACCGCGACTACCACCTAAAGAAAAAAGTATATTAAATTACATACACAATTAATTAAAAAGTATAATATAATTAAAAATTCTAATCTCGAATCATAAAATCTCAATATTGCAAAATTTTTATTTCTTAATTTTATTTCTTATTTTTAAAACCATTTAAATATAATTTTTTTTATTAAAAAAAATTTATTTAATTATTGTACAATAATAAAAAATAATTGCATATCAATTATTAAAATACTCACTAACTATTGCGCGTGAAGATTGCTGAGTAGCTTCAGCTTCGGCTTTACCCTCTTTTTTTTCGTTATTACCGAAATTCAAATATTGAGATTGCGTCTGTCCACGAAACTTTCCTCGGAATTGATTTATTTGCCGACGTTGTCGAATTTGATTGACACTTTTATTTGATTTTTCTCGCTGGTCATGGTAAATCTGTCGCTTTGCCCGAGCTTTCAAAGGTATTGAAATAATATCAGCTATACGTTTTGACAAAATATCATTTTCATTTATAGTAATTTCATTAAAAAAAGAATCGGCAGTATTTCCCGGCGCGGGTCTCATGGTTTGCAATAAAAAAATATTGCGCCCGTTGCAGAAATCAACGATTCGGCCTCCAGCAAGCTGCCATGCCTGTTTAAAATATTAAACTTAATAATAAAAATTTTTTTCCGAATGCAACATATTTCCTTATTATAAACATTGTTATAATATGATTACCTTCGGCTTTGTAATAACTGTCGACGCATAGAGTACTTTAGATTGTCGTTTCTTACGTGACACATTCTGATTATGCTTTATATTTTCCAGATAACAATCGTTCTCCTTCCTGCTCTTATATGCAACGAATTGCTGTTTCGGAAAAATCAATTTTAATCGGCTTAGCATTTATATTGAGATAAGAAAATCGCTTACCGTTACATCATCAGTAAAAGACCATTGT
This sequence comes from Cardiocondyla obscurior, assembly GCF_019399895.1. Lineage (NCBI taxonomy): Eukaryota > Metazoa > Arthropoda > Insecta > Hymenoptera > Formicidae > Cardiocondyla > Cardiocondyla obscurior. The sequence continues at coordinate 4,076,892 of NC_091879.1, read as the reverse complement.
TTCTCTTCACGATTGTTTTCTACGTTTCCCATTTCATATTCACGAATAGATCGATCAAAACGTGTCTTTTCCTGTGAATAAAAAAAATATTAAAAATATATCGTGTTGCTATGAAGTCTGTTTAATATTTAGTTATTCTTCATAAAAAGTTTCAGCTTCTAAAAAGGCCTTTCAATGAAAGAAAGGGTAAAAGAAGCGTTGCGATCGAAAATGGGGCCATTCGTAATCGTTTGTCCTGTTTTACTTATCTCATGAGCTTTAACCTTCTACCATTTATTTATTGTCGAACCATTGTTAAAATTAATTTTGTACAAAGGCTAATTTTTTTTTTACAAGAACGCTGCTGTAATTATTTTTTTAAATCGCAATTCGTCCGACTAAATTTATTTCCGGACGTATGAATGAAGCGGCAAGTAGATGGATACTCAAAAGATCATGTTTCCGCGTTTATCGTCCAGGATAAATGATACACGTCGGCGATTTGCTGAATTTCACAACGTGCGAATATTAGCGACGCAAAGTGTCCTAAATTTCAAGAAGAAAAGATAAGCGCGGTTATCTGTTATTCCGAATTGATGAATAAACGGCTCGTGCACACAAAAAGCACACAAAAAGCACACAAAAAATCCAAGCGTCATTATTTACAAGAAGAAGCAAAACGTATTTAATCACAAACCGATTTTTTTTACTATATTAATTATTAAATTAAAGATAAAGAGCGCGCAGCGAGTTCACCATTTTTCCTTGCAATTAAAATGAAAGTTAAGCGGAGAGAAGTTTCAGTCGCAATTTTTCACAATTTAATAATAATAATGTTAATATAAATTTTGTACACCGTTTTCATATGAATAAAGACATATCGAATATTTTGTCAACTTACGTGATACCTCGCGAGTGTCGTGCTCGCGAGGAATGTGAAGACGATGAGGTACAGCCGCATGGCTCGAACCTTCTGCGAGATCTTCACGACTGACGCGAACCGATGTTTCTTCTAACTCCGCCGGAATAGATTCCCACCGACTCTCCTCGGTTCTTCCGCTTCGTCTCTTCTTCGGTCTCATCGTAGCTGGTCCCACGAAGCGCTGCTTGGAACCGTAAGGATCCATGTAACCGCAGCCAGACGAGACTAAGAATTGCTGGACGAAATTCTGGGAATATGCGTCATGATGTAAGATGTAAGTGCGTACAGATGCTCGTGTGTACGATGTTATCTCGTATGGCCTCATCTTGTCGCAGAAGATCTTATTACTGAAAGATATGCGTCCATGACCATCATTGACTGAGAATTATTGCACGCTGCAAAGAAGAATTATAGTTAATTTAAACAGAAATTTGCAGATAAATTTTCTAAGATCAAACTCACTGATTAAACATCTTCATTTATATTACGCAATAACTATAATATTAAATATATATTATAAGCCCCATATTTATTAAATACGTACTTTTTTTTTAAATAAAAAATCATATTTTACTATTGAATAAATAGCCACGTCCGTCAGTCAGTCGTGCAAATATGTATCAATCGTAAACGACATTGAGTTAATTTATCGGGTTAGTCACTTTCGCTTTCGTTGGCCTAATTACTCAAGTCCAATCTATTTGTTAAACACAGTTAGTCGCTGTTTATCCTACTACCAAGCGTAGCGAATGATCGCATGGTTCATCGGCGCGATAATGAGTTCAATAAATAAAAAGGCGAAACGAGAGTATTGAACGGGAAGCTTTATATGGGCGCACGCGTGATGTAATCCGATGTATCTTCGCATACAATTAAATTATTAAACACATTATTTTTTTTTTATATATAATTTTGTAATATCTCGTCATTGCAACAGAGATGAGGAAGAATTAAAGGACCTCGTAGAAGACAGGAGATATTTCAAAGTTAATTCAAGCGTATCTGAACGTATACATACGCAAATGTATCACTTGGTATATTAATCTTTCGATAGATAAGATTACATTTACAATTCGTAAAAAAGATATGTTATACAAGTAAATGTTTCGCATAGGCACTCCGGTGTACAAATAGCACGTATAAGTTGTAACAGTTATAACAAATCGCTATCTGAAAACGATTACGTCGAACGACGTCTCTTGCTCACGACTAAAATCTAATACGTAAAAGTGGGAATGCTGCTATTTACAATATATGGTCAACGCGACAATACGTGCTCAATCGCTAGATAGGGATCCTTACTCTCGTCGACGGGCGATCCATTGAATATGACTAGGATGCACGTGTGCGTCCGAATCGCTCGTCAATTAATCAAAAGCTTTACGACTCGAGCGGATTCCTTGAGGCGAATCGCCTGTAATACGCGACACATTTATTACACCTACATCTTTATTATAAGCCGTCGCCACTCGCATGATCTTGCCGGTCATTGAATGAAAAAGGGAAATATGCTGTGATATTTAACTTAACATCCCCTTCCCACTGAGATAAAGTGTCTGTGCTAAGATGAATTAAGAGCAAACTTTTTCACGACGGCAGATTGCGTTGCACGATGGCGAAACGGATTCGACTAGTTCGACACTCTGCTCGGACGCCAATTTTCTGGCGCCGCAAACGAACGAAAAGAAGAAGGCTCGTTTACCTCCGCTATAATTAATTTGCTGCCGGAAAACGATCTGAACGATGCGCTTTCGTTGGACATTTCACACGATATTCTAGTTATAGAATTAATACAGTAAAGTTCATCACATAACAGGTGGATACATTGGTAAGCGCGACTTAAACACTGGATCTCAACTTATTACTATGATATAAAATATATAGTATTATATGTACATACATATATATACTTTTTATTTTTAAATATTTTTGGCAGATGATCGCATTGCCTGGGACCAGCTTTTTGCGACAGTTCCGAATCACAGATACACGCCTTCGCTTTTAAGAACGTTCTGCATGCAGCCTACATCCCATCATGCAGTCGTATTTTTCGAGTAATTTGCGAAAATTCTTTCTTCGAAGGCAACGATGAACTGTGCCAAGTCGTTACATCGCTCTCTTCGTTCATCATTAATTTACGGTGATAAAACGCAGAAACTTTCCACTCGATTACATTAAACAACGTTTACACACTCTCGCACTCTCTGAGGTTCGCCGTATGCATATCATTCGTACGTATTTACATTTTACAAAGTTTTAGTAGCTGCCTCGAAGAGCCTCGGAGAATCTCATTTAATTCTGTAATAATAAAACATAATGGCACTGTAATTCAGACGATGTCGATGATCAATCTCAATCGCTTACGTCGCGCAGTAGCAACGGATTTAAATAGATAAGGTCACGCGTTTGACGTTTAATAGGTGCTCTCAAAAATTTCTTTTCACGCGTCTACATTCGTGTGCACACCAATTTTATCAAGTTGCGCGTATGTAAAATACCATCGAAAAGCACAACTTTACGTCACACACAAGGATCTGCGCTAAATTAAACACGCTTACAAATTTAACATTTCATTACGACTAATTGCTAGGTGGTCCCTAATTCGGAAGATAATAATCTTGGAATAATATCTGTCATACACAACGTTATGTCGTTTCTTTGCTAATTCGCAATGTTATCCAGTACTATCGAAAGTAATTTTCGTTCGAGTGTATATATAGAAAACGTGTATGTAAAATTAATGCAGTTAAAAAAAATTAAGAATCATATAATCTAATAGAATTTTGCAAATTAAAAAAAAAAAAAAAAAGAAATCTCTTCCTTCTTTGTAAAAATGTGTGCTAAAATAAGTACAAAGCCAAATAAATTATTAATATTTGGTGATTAACTTGGTCGCTGAGCAGCGATCTGGCTTTTAAGCGATGGCCAGGCTCAAAGTCATCGTGGTAGGTCTCGAAAAGGACGAGGATTTCGGATCGGAATAATCAAACGTAGCCGAGGAACTCTTAATGTCGTTATCAAAACGGAGATGCAGGTGCTCCGGATTTGACGATATCACCGACGTTCTGATGACCATTCTGGATTCATGTTCCGAATCCTTAGTCATCAGATCGGGTTTCTCCGGATCGTCTGAATTCGATTTTTCTCTACAGGGTCGTTTCGACGGTACCGATACGTCTGACGCTCCGGTGTGCCTAATAATCGCGGAGACCGCGGACGACGTGTCTTTTTGCTCACGCTCAAGTCCTAATCGTGGAACTATAACGCTGGTAGGTGACGCCGTGATGCAAGACGTTTGTGATCTATTCAAAGACGACAATGGTGCACTAGGTTTCGCCGACGACGTTGATCTTTGTTGCTCGATCTGCTCGGGCTTTTCTATGGACGGCCGATGATGGGCACGCATGCAAGACGATTCCTCGTGCTTATACAGGTACGATTTGAGAGCAAAGGCCTTGCCACAGCGACCGCATACATGGGGCTTGGTGTTGGAGTGCGTTTGTATGTGAGCTCGTAAGTTTGACTTGTCGGCGAAGGCTTTGTTACAAATGGTGCACTTGAAAGGTTTCTCACCTGAAAGAATACAATTATTAAAAATATCGAACTTTTAAATGTAAATTAAAAAAAAATATATATATGTAGAAAAATATGTTACATTTTATATTATTAAATATATTTGTTGTATATTAATTTATCTCACAGTTGCACGTCTGTCATTCACAGATGAAAATAGTGCTGCGTCTCATGCCAAAATCAGACATTGTAAATGATTAATTTGAATTCATCTTCATTGAAAGCTCGTTAAACCTGTACGACTGTACTCACTTCGAAAATAGTTTTCCTTAGTTTATTTACGCAATATCTATTATTGTAAGAAACCGCAATCGCGGTCACGGACGAAAAACAACTCGGACACTCCAACAATTTTGTTAAATTAAACTAGCAGAAAGAAAGAGAGAGAAAGGAGAAAGGTAGGGGGAAGAGAGAGCGAGAGCGAGAGAGAAAGAGCGAGCGAGAGAGAAAAAGCGAGCGAGAGAGAAAAAGCGAGCGAGAGAGGGACAGAGAAAAAGAAAAAAATCACAATTAACTCGCCCGATTATGTAACAGTTAATGAAGTTAAAGACATAAAAAAATCTGCACGTAAAGTGACGCTTAGATATACCTGTATGCGTGCGTATATGTCCCTGCAGTAACCACGGCCTCGAAAAACATTTGCCGCAATAGTGACATTTGCAGCCCTGATTATGGGTCCTTACGTGCATACTGAACGCCGGCATACTGACGTAAACCTTGTCGCAGTGTGGGCACCTCCTAGCCTTTTTATCGCCGAGCGACCGGTGCGTTTGACGGTGCCTAGCCAGATTCGAGGATGTCGAGTACTTCTTACCGCAATCCGGACACTCGTGATCTTCGCTGTCCTCTGATTTCGGCTCGATGGCGGCTGTCCTGCGACTTTGAATCGACGCGGTCGAAGGTACGGATGTCGGATCGGCGCCGATCCCGGAAACGACAACCGGCATTTTCGCGCGGCACGAGTCCTCCTGAGGAGCGGACGAATGCCGCGGCGACAGCCGAATCTCCAAAGAGGCCGTTTCCCCGGTGCGAGTCTCCAGAATCTCTCTCTCGGTCTCGATTCGTTCGAGAAAGAGCCTCGTACGCTCGCCCAAGACTTGATCCTGACTTCCTATCATTTGTACTGCAGGTCGAGGACCCAGGGTCCTGCTCGTCACCTCCGCGGGATACTGCGCGATCCTTGGGGACACCGGTCGCTGATAGATGACATTGCTGTGATGAATCAAAGTACCGGCCGCTGCTGCCAGACTGACTTCCGCCAATTTCGTCAGGTTGTACAATTCCTCGGGGCATTCGGATGACGTCTCACTTCCGCATTCACTGGCGCCATCGGAAGTTGGTTGACCGCCACTGTAATCGGCTAATCTGACGCTCCTCTCGGGACTGTAGTCTGTGCAAAAACAGATCGGCAGGTAGAAGCATTTTGATTGAAAAGAATAAATTTATTTCAACGCAATTGAAGGATTTGATTTAACTGGGTACTGTATGAATATTTTAATTTATGTATAATGAGCTATTTTACGTTTGATTGCGTCTCTACAAGCTCACGGTGTCTTTGAATTTTAACAGAGTAATCCGACGCCGACTCGTGAAACATCTTCGGAAGTAAAGCTTGGCTTGCTTGTCCTACCGTTTTTAAAGGGAGATTGGAAATAAATTAACTACGCCATCAATCCTTGCTTGTCTTTTTCTAGCGTGAGTAATGGGTGTATTTCGTGTGTTTTATGTTACCTAGCGATATATGTATATGTAGGTACGCATACGGTTTGCGTTCGCATAAGGAAGCTACTTTGGGGTTGACGGCATCGAGGTGGTATGCGCTGAGCGGATCCTTGCACGTATGACGCATCTATCATCTGTCTGGTCTGTCTCTACCTCTTACATTTACTCTCTATACCTTGTTCACGAAGTAAGGACTGGTGGATTTGCACCGAAATTACGTGAGAAATATGCTTTTTTTTCTTTTTAGAAATATTAGAATTTTTTTTTATTTCCCATTAATATTTAATGCCTTTTTAATTTGTGATAAATTAATACGATAATGATTAATAATCTAATTAATCGCAATTTATTGAAAAAATATTTAGTAAATTTTGTACGAAAATTGCTGTGCGTGAAATTAAAACGTACCTCTTTCAGATCCCGCGATCTCTTCTTCGATACCGTTGTATCTGCGATGCGTAATCAGAAACGCCCGTGGCATCTTCCTCGAGGCTTTGATTTTTCTCCTCAAAGCGCACAAGTCATGCTTATCATCTTAAGACTCACAAACCAGCACACTCGTTGCACCGACTACTATTTATAATGAAGGTATGGCGCGAAGACTCCGTAAAACCGATATTAAGCACAATATTAAAAGGAAAGATCTGTTTTAGAACGTAAATCGAATGACGGACGGGGGTTGCGTTCGCTTCGGCAATTTCGGGCGCAATAGTTGCCCCGGCTAAGATTCGGGGCTACATATAGCAGCGCAACCTTCCTCGCCCTCCACCTCCGTCGCTGCCACCGTCGCCGCGGCGCTTTTCGTCGTCGTCGTCTTCTTGTTCTTCTTCTTCTTCAGCTGCACGCGCCTACAGAAGCGTGCCCGCCCGGTTCCCTCTTATGCGTGTGGTGGTCTTATTGGTGTGTCGGCAATGTGCGACACGCGTGGCGAGTGCATATGACCTGCGGTGGAGGGACGAAATGAAAGCCTCCCGCGCGGGAGGAACAATCGGCCCCCGCGGCTCGCGTACGGTGGTTGTTAACTACCCCTATCTTCTTCCTCGACAAGTTGTCCCGTCTTATTATCACTCATTATACTCCATCAATTCGACCAATCTACGAATAAATGCAAATCAGCGAATTAATTGCATGTAAGTTTAGTCAAATATAATATGATCGCGTAATAGTTAATTTTTTAAATAACTGAATGTTACGAAAAGTATTGGAAAAAAAGATAAGACGTATATAAGTTGCATAATTTGATATTTTCTTAAAATAGCACATGGTTTTGTTCCATCTATTTCTCTAAAAGAACTTTGATTTGAAGCATGAGGAATTATCACATGCATTAAATATGTTGTACAATACTTTGAACCGATTTGTTTCTAAGGATATAAATTTTCGATCAAATATACAACGAGTTCAAGTATAAACCGGTATCGCTCGTGTCTAAATCGTTATTTCAACAAAGAACGATGGCAAACAGATATGATAACGGCGCCATTTCGTCGGCGGTTACAGGGTAGAAGCACAGGTTGGTGCGCTGGGTGGTTCTTCTGGCGCGACGCCAGGCGTCCGCCGAATTTAGCACCGCGGTGCTGACTAACTCGCGTGGCATTCATTCAATCGTCGACCAAAAAGCCCCGCTGCTTGCATAGTATCTTGCTCTTTGCGCGAAACGCGTGTTCTAAAGCGATTAGAAAGAAAAAAAAAAGATTAGACTCTTCTTCACAAAGTTTATTTCATTTTTTGATATGAAATTAGAAAATATGCACGGAATTCGCGGGACGTTACTTTTTGTCGGTATTTTTGTGATTTCTTCCTGCTTTAAAAAGTTAATTATTGTTAAATTATTTTTTTACTTGCCATTGCTAAACAGTATCAGCTTTACATACTTTATAAGATTAATGTATCAGAAATATAAATTCTGATTAACTTTATCTTTATTTAAAAATATTAATCTATTTTTGCGATACAAATGACGAAGCTTATATACTCGTTCCTCAAGAATATCCGCGATTTCAGCAATTTAGTGAGAATTTATGATTCACGGTCGACTTTTCCTCTGTTTGATATATTTATTCCCACGTCATTTCCCCGTGCTACGTAAAAAATGTTTAAAGTTCTTTAAGAGAAAAATTTAAAAAAGAAAAAAAAAGAAATTGCAACTAAATACTTGTATTGTTTTTCAATAAAACTTATAATTTCAGGAAACCTCTAGATGGGAGCGGAACAGGTGTCTCGGTGGCGGTATCGTAAATCGTCGACGGTATCGTCGTCGAACGTGGCCAAAAATAAAGTCACGAGCTTCGAGCGCATTGAGCGAGCAAGAGCATCTTCAACCACTGACGCAATTCAACTACAGACATCCATTAACGTAACCGGTACTAATAGTGCTAGCACCTCGTGGTTTTCTGTGCGAGTTTTCGGCAGCATCTACGGGCGCATCCTACAGGTGCCCAAAGGTATTTTGTTCGCCCACTAGTGCGATTCGCGTATTTTTGACGCTCTTGGAGCTCATCCAGATGCGGAGGAGGAGGAAATACACGACGTCGTCGAGAGCGATAGCGAGGAAAGAGATCTTGACGGATAAATCGCACGGGGTCACGTGCGGTTCTATTGAAAAAATATTTGACAATGTTCGAAGAAAGCTCGAGCTGCTCGAGATTCGATTAAAAGGTAAAATGAGATTTGAATATTATTAATCTTAATGACAGAGTGATAATAGAAAAGGTAATAAATTAATTAACGCCAAATGATTTATACAAGTTTAACAAGTTGAGACATGTTTGTACGAGGGGAGTTTCCAATTTTAGGTAATTTCTCGCCTGAGAAAGATGGATAAGTACGAGGGCGGATACAGTTTTTGCGTCGACGGTGAGGATACCAAGTCATTAGGAGTGATTCTACGGGGGCGGCAAAATCGTTTAAGACAAGAAAGCGTGACTGTATCGTGTGTCGTCTTGTAAAGTATCCGGATGCGCACGGTTCCTCCTATAAATCAGTAGCCTTCCACGCGCTACCCTCTTTTTCTCGAGCGCTCGTGCCGGCGGCGGCAAGTACTTTCCGGAAAAAAGAGAACAGCACGCGATCGCTTAGAAGGATCGTAAATCGGCGACTTTCCCCGTGGAGTACGTACATACATACATGTATAAAAGCGGCGAATGGAGATGGAGAAAGAAAAGAGGGAGAGAGAGGACTTGGACTTGGCCGCTCCTCCGGCGGCCTCGGCATGGGGTTGTCGTGCTATTTTCGGGCCCCGCTGGCTCGATGCAGCTGTCGTGGTCTTCGGGTAAACCACCTCTCTTCTATTCCACGGCCATCTTCGAGGCGCGACAAGGTAAGCCGAGATTGGAATCTAGAATCTCGCCACGACATTTGTTCGTTGGCGAATTTTTTTCTCGAACACTTGTTTGTTTTACAAAAACGTTGAGAAGTCTTATTTCGTTTTTAATTAAGTTAACACTTGTTAAAATTAAAGTAAGCATTTTGACAGAACTTCTCATTACATTTTCATATAAATTGAAATGGTATTTTTGCTAACGTTATAAATATATTTGTCTCAATTTTATTTGTAATTTTATCTTAATAAATTTAAATCAACTATAGAATCGCAATAAGATTATTAAAAATTTAATATCGGCAGCAGATGGCTGCTGAAAAATTTGTATACGATCACAAACATTTACGATTTTACAGTAACACCGTGCACAAACATCGCGAAATAATAATCAATCCTTCTCAACAGAATTTTTGAAGCTAAACACTCACGTGCGCCTAGGATTCGTGATCGGACGAAGAATCTATTAAAATTAAACTACGGATTCCGAGAATAGCAATAGGATGATGAGAAAGCGCTTCCGCGAAACGTCGGAGAGGAAAGCGGAATAAAAGTCCATAGGCTGTCTTCTACGGAGGAGCGCCTACTGGAGGATGAGGGATGAAGACGAGGCCGAAGATCTGGCTGGTCGCCAACACGTCAGATTTTCAGCCGTTTACGTGTACTTCCAACTTTTCCGTCTGCGCTTTCCTTCAGCTCCCCTATCTTCGGCATCCTCTAGGATCTAGGGTGCAATGACACCGACGATCTGGCCGGGAGCAGCTTAATGACTATTCTCTATTCATGGTACGTGAATCATTATGCGGGCATAGGCGTTTACACGCGCCTCGATTATTTCGCCGCATTGTTGCTGCTTTTAGGCACGTGAGCGAAAGGCTAAAACAATGCGTCGTGGTAATCAGGCAGATAGACCCGATTTTGCCTTTGATCAAATTTTACATTGTTAACAAACAGTAGAAATGCATGTTTAATTTTTTAAAAGAAGAATAATAATTAAATATATGTACGTCGATTAGCGAAAGTTGTATAACAGACATTTTAGAGGTACAGGTTTGAGATATTTTGACGTGACGAAAAAATGTAATGAATTGATACTTTCGATGGATCGAGCAAGGTTTAGGGAGGAAAAAAAAAGGTTTAAAAAGTGCCGGTAACAAAAAAAACTTCGACCAGAACGACTCTTAATTTAGTTCTGGGTGCAAAAGGTTAACGCTGGGTGGAAACGTTTGTACATAAGAAGCGCCTCCCCTAAGCCCTTGGGGGAGAGCACCGTAAGACACGTTGGCTCGTGTTCGGAGGAATGTCCTCGAGGATAAAGGGAGACAGTTCCTTCCGGAGACAGCCGCGATCAGCCGCCTGTTTCATCCCTTTTCTTCCCTTTCTCTCTTTCTTCAATCGTGTGGCTATTCTTACACCACCATCGGTACGAATTCAGCTACTTGCCCTTCGCCTCGGCATTACTGGTGAGCTCCCCTTCGAAGGGAAGTCGCTTAAACAGACATTTGATATTATTCAATAAAATTCTACGTTCTAGTTTTCACGTAATTAGACTTTCACATTTGTAAACGATAATCCATTGCCTTATTTTACGTGCATCTCAAAGATAGATTACGAAACTTTGACATAATCCAGAGGCAAGATCTCTTTTCCATTTTTTTACTTACATCTATCTTTTCATTTCTAGGTTCGGTTCCTAACGCTCCGATCGAAATCGCAGACGCCTCGTTCTCCAGCCAGTGTAGGATTTCGTTGTGATGTTCGTAAATGAGCCCTCGTGACTCGCGCTTTTGAATGGAAACCGACGGGGCCGACGGTTTTTACCGAAAGCTGCCACAGGATGCGGGTGCGCGCAACGAAGAAGGGGTGGCAGCGCTCATTTTCGTTCCTTTTGGCGTTTCTTTTTTTTTCTGACTCGCCTCTCCCTTGGTCTCGCGAAGATCGAAGAGGAAAGAGAGAAATACCGCCAGCTGATCGCCGCCAACGACGCCGCCGCTTCTGAAAAGAGGGCCTCTCGCAAAATGCGAGAGCACGTGCTCGTCATGTATGTGTGCACCCTTCGTTTTTGGCTTTGCATGTCTGCTTGCCACCTGCGAAGACGAGTTCGTCTTCGTGATGCATACCGCAGTCTAATTTTGGTCGCAATTAATTAAAGGCTACTCCACTTTTTATAAAATATCGAAATTAAAAGAACAAGATAAATTTTAAGCCATATCTCTATGCTTAGTTAAGATTGTGTATTCACATACCGGTGTCTCTATTCTCTTTCTTTCATTATTTTTGTTCAGGCAGTCTTTATCGAGCGTAGTGACAGGAAAAGGAAGTGAACTAGACGGTGAACAGCTAAGGTCATGGTCTCGAACGGAACAAGTGATAAATTTGAACATGCGTATTATCAGCTAGATGCGTTTCATCATCGCATTTGTATATCCCAGTAAGTTCAAACTAGAAAAATTTATGGAGATCATATTCCAATTGAAAAGTTTGTTAGTCAATCGCTCTTCTTTGTAACTTAAATTCAATTTCTCTTTTATCTTACATCGAACATCTCCGTCATTCGTTTATTGTGATGACGAAGAAAACTTTTTCATCATTTTATTAAAACTCCTTGTAATTTTATTTGATACATGTGTCGACAGTTGATCTTCATCACGGCGGAAATGCTATTGTCTGACAACGTCGTCCTGTCAGACCGTTGGAAAAACGGCGAGGATGGGTGGTTAAAGGGATCTGGAGAGGGTCGCAGATATACATACAACCAAGTCACCGGTGGCAATAGGCAGGCACGCGACCGACACGCGCCTACTCACTCCACCTCTCTCTGTCGCGTCGTCTCTCATCCCTGGGCTCGAATTCCCTTTTTCACCGCCTTCCCTTTAACATCTACAAGACGCATGCGACCCACGCGATCATCTCGACGTTACGCCCATATGGGATCTCAAAACGTCGCGTCGATGGTAGCATCGGATAGTAGCATAACCGAGGAGACTGTTTCGCCAGAACGATTTAATCCATTTTTTTTTTTTTTTATAAACTAAAACATAAAAGAATTTCTTAGATGTGCTCTTGCGACGTTGTAGAAATTGAAAATGCATTTCGTATTTTCTAATTACCTCGTTTAAAACATAATTATTTTGAGAGATACGTTTTGACGTAAAGAAGTTCGAAATAAATATTGTACAAACATCGCGTGCGTCACATCGTGCCTTGTGTAGTGGTATAATATTAGACGACTTGCGGGCGCTCATCTCGTTCGTTGATATCTCGCTTCTATAAGATCCACGGAAACATCGCGTGTATGCGTGTGCGTGCCCATTCAGAAACTCTTCTTTCTAGTGACCCATTGAAGAATCCAGCTGCGAGTCGGTGCATTTGTTTAGCCGTCCCCTTGTAACTTGTCATTGCCTCGATTAAGAAACAATACTTAGAAATTAATTAATGAGGTAAGTAATTCGAAATTTTATTCGCACAATTCATATTGAACTCGCGCGCATTTAGAGTATGGGTTTCTTTTTATACATCGAGCAATTGTAGAGCATTACGTAGGACACACTTAGTGATTGAAGCTAGAAAAAGAACGATTAAGGTCGATGAAAACAAAAATGCGATCTGTCGTAACGAGGGAAATTGGACATCTCTAAGTTTAGCTGCTATTTGTATGCAGATCAGGGACGCGGATTCGAGTTGCCAAGGCACCATATAAGAATCAAGTTTTTTTTTTATTTTTTGATTCTTTTTATGGAGAGATTTGGAAAGAATATACGTATAAAATATTTATAAGCGGTGCATTTTTTACATTCTGTTTCAATTCGAAATATTACGCGAGATTTTCAAAGTTCTTTATTGAGTTTTTTAAATGTTAAAATTTTAAATCGTTAATTAAACACAGTGCAGTTAATTATATAAAACTTTTGATGTAATTTAATGTGCTACTTCAATTAATCGAGTGTAATTTTTATCATTCGACCTGATGTCGTTTGGCAGATCTCCCTAGAAAAACGCCACCGATGTTGCACAAGAATATTTCTTTACTGCAGTCTAGAAATACTAATTTCGAAGTCGCATCCCACCGATTTATCTTTCACCTATTGACGAAAGCACAGCGTGACAGGAAGCACGGCTCTCGTGACGATTGTTGGTTTCCGGACAATTGCGCTTATTTCTTTGGTATTTATTCTGGAAACTTATCTGAATTTTCATTAGCTTACTAGATAAAAAAAGTAGTTACGTATGCGTATATAATTAGTTATGTAAATTTATATAAGTTATTTATGCAACTCTTATGTAAAATTTCAGGCAATCGGCATTCGCCTAATTTTGTGCTTCTGACATCGTAATTGAAGACATCTCGCACAGGTGTGGCTAGCCCTTAATAGAAGCAGCAAATAGAACGACCACACACATCATGGAGTGTTATTAAAAAAATTTAATTGACTTAAGGATATGCCAACAGACTGGTACTTTAATCACGAGTCAAGATATCGCAATTTTGTTGCAACGGAATTACGAGGTGAGTTTTGGCTGATTACCAACGATTAAACGGTATCTATAGACAATGACGATGATAGCAAGCGCTTGGCATGGCGCGACATCACGCTTGTGTATCGCAACTCGTTTTAACTATCGCCGTTTATATTATGTCCGTGTCTACCTGTCGTCGGCAGCACAAGAATCCGTGGATTCGGCTGATGCCAATGATCGAAAAATAGATACGAGCACAACCTGTTCGAAATAGCTGAAGAAACCTATAACGCACGCGACTTTCTCAAGCTCTCTCAAGCCGTAACATTGCATCTAAACATGTAGATTGCCACTTACTCCGTGAGATATCGGTATAAAATCAGTATAAAATAATACGTAATATATTAACGAAATGATGAATTTTTTTCACACCGACATTTAGAATACCGACATACCAGAAATAATAATGTTGCTCAATAAATTGTGTACGTTGAATATTTCAATGCTGAAATATTCCAAGAAGTTCTAGTTTTCTATTTAATTTTCTTTTTCGCAGGTCAAGAGATCACTCGCGGCCGACAAGGTGTCTAAGACCAAAAGGAGGAAGGAAATCTAATTATAGAAGTCGTTGTACCGCGTGCTTGGCGGAGAACCGTGGAGGGTATGAGTGCGGGTGCACGAATAAGAATCGGTTGTGCATTGGGCGGCCATAAAATGCAGTCTGCATCCGCTCGACGCAGATGTACTCGTGTACTGCGGAACGGGGTTCGTGCCTCCTACGAGAAAGTTCACCGCGCAAAGGATCTCTCATTTTGGTACTAGGCGAGCGACCGAGATGTATCCGGTGCAATGAACTGGACTAGAATTAAGATCCACGAAACGCCACGTCTTGATTAATCAGACCGCGCAAATCGCACCAACACCCTTGTGTCTCATTGTTCTCTCTGAAAAATAATTTATTTAATGCTCGACAATAATCGATATCTCATTGAGAACTTTTCTAAAATATTAGTACGCTAACTCGGATACTGCGTGACTTTGTTCATTACGCCACTCACTAATTCGGGTGCCATATGGCTCATTTACTAACCCGTCCGACACTTCCTGTCTTGTGCGACGATAAAAAAAAAAAGATTTTAATATTGCATGTTGAGTTTTACATTTCAAAAATCACTAGAACACTTTTAAATTATACAAGTGCAAGTGCATACTTCATAATAAGTTACAAAAAAAAAAAAAAAAAGTTATTTTGCACGACTTAATTGAATTTGTACGAAAATTTATATTTATTGCTTTTTTTATGTATTCAATTAATTAAGATTAAAATCAAACAGTTTTAACGCACTTTTTTAATGCGACGGGTATTAAATGGCAGCGTTAATTTTTAATGTCGCTTACATGTAATGTAAGTTCTCGCATATCCGATTAAAATTTCTGGAACAAAGTCCGATCGTGCGTTGTACGTCGACGAGTCCCCAGCCTCCCAGGCTTCCAGCTGCTAGTAGATCTCGCGCGTGATCAGCTCGTACGGGCCGTACCGGGTAGGCTGCGATTATTATTGTTTCCCTTTTTCTCTGCTCCTTTTCTCGACGACTTCCTATCTCTCTCGCTTTCGGAGTAGCACCCGAGTGTATGCCCGTGACGTGGCCATGTAAGGGCTAGGCGGGGGTGCCGTGCTGGGGCCGCTAATTTTAGATCGACTCCCGTTCTTCCAGGAGTCGACTCGGCGAATCGGCAGCTGGTGATTCGATGAGGCTGCTGCCTCGCGCGTGCATGACTGCACGACGCACGTGGGTCCGGTTATACAATGCGTGTCGCGCAGCGTCCACCGGTCATCCCCCTTCTCACGTCGTGAGGACGGCCGAACGTGCGCCCGTCGTCCGATCGTCCTGGTCCAGATGTACCTCGCGATCTCTCTTCTTCTGAAACACGCAGTCACGATCGATCAAGAAAGACCACTGTAAATCAATGTTCTAATATTACTCTTACAAATTAAAATATATAAGTATATGCCATGTACCTAAATTATTGTTAGTTTTAAAACTTTTTATTTGACTGCATTAGTGTATATTAATAAAGTTCTCGTTTTAGGCCCACGGAATAGAACATGACGTTAGCGAGAAGAAACCGGAAACGAAGGAAGCGGAGACTTTGAAAGGCGTCAAAGAAAGAAAAAGAAAGCCGCGGATAGAAAGGCACCCGAGACGCATCCTTTCGCTTCCGATATAAAAAGGGGAAATGAGCGTATGTATGAGCGTTTCTTTGAGCGCGAACTCAGGCGACAGGGGGTAAACGAGAGATCTGGTGGCGGCTGGTGCAGCGGATGTTTGAAGTTGAAGAAAACGAGGCGGTGGTTCCTGTCGTGGTTGCATCCCGCGCTCTCCCGCGCGATCCTCCTTTTCTCTCGGTCAGCGTAGGAGGCACACATTTCAGCGGATGTGATGTTTAGGACAGGAACCACCCCGCGACGGCCGCGACTGACAAAAAGCCCGGCGCCGTATAAATAGGCGGTGGTTGTTGCCACCGCGGTTGGCGTTGGCGCTCGTAAGCTGATATCACGCGCTTTTGACCTACATAACTCGGTTTGATTATTTGTGAAACAACGTGTGATCGGTCTTTTACCCCTTTTTTCCTTGGTCTCTCTTTTTTCGAGAGTTGATACCAAAAAAAAATCGTGTCAATCGTTTTAGCTTGCGTCAAGATTAAGCTCAATTAAATTAAACATTTATGGCGCGATCTTTCACTACACACGTGTTAAATAAAAGTTTTTAAAGTCACGCAAATACATAAAAAGTTAGAATTTTTTAATTTCTTTGAACACGAAGATAAATATTAAATTGTAATTATTGAAAATACTACTGTATGTACGAGTTTTGATATACTCGGACACGGCATGTGGCCTGCTGTCTCTTCTGGCTCCTGCTGAGATATCGAAAAACCTCCTGGCGTCGTTCGGCATGCATATGCTCAAGCACGGGCTCTTTCTGGTTTTCGAATTGTTTCATCCGGTCTTATTATCCAAAGAGAACGAAAGGTCGGGATCAGGCTTGGGGACCAACGCAAGGTTCACACCTCCTCAGTGCGTTCTGTAGGATTGTAAATAGATTCTTTTTGTGATTGGTTACGTTCATCAACTTCGTGGGAGAGGATCAATGGAACGAAACCACTTATTCTATTAAATTCTTCTGCAAAGCAATTAAATATCGATAGTGATTCAATAAATTGTTAATTTTACATTTTTTACAGCTATAAGTAAGGAAATACTGTCAATGCTATAACTAGTGGTATTAATAATTCAATATATAGACCATAAATGCACGATTGAGAATGAGAGCGCGTGGTACGTATGTACATACATACTCTCTTACGGAACGAAGTATCACCTGCTCGTATTGTTTAACCGAGTGAAATGAAACGACGTCCGGTGCTGGACCAAATTGCGGCCGGCGCGTGCCCGATTCGCGGAAATCCGACACTCTTACTTTAACGACATTCTGCACGGTGCAGGCGTTTAAAAATCTACTCTGAAAAGCTGCAGCCGTTCCATAATACGATCTGAAAGAATCATACTTACGTTTTAATGTATTTTTTTATTCGCCATTATTTGAAACGTTACATTTTTATTACCACACATATAAATCTTTATTATTAATCACAAATAAAAAAATTGTTTTGCAACTCTATATCTTTAAGAGAAAATATTAAAAAATTTTTATTTGATATTAAATTGTATTTTACAGCAATATATGCTGCAATGCATAATGATGTATTCTAATTTTTATCAAGAATTAAAATATCATCAATGTGCACACATAGAAATAAACCACTTGCCTTTCTAGAGAAGATGACGATATTAAAAATAGTCCGAACTGCCGCGCGCATAAATATTCGACACGTGAATTGGGTAAAGAAATGGATTTAATATTATTTTAGTAGATATATATAAAAAAAAAGCTTATTTTTAAATAAAATAAAAATAAGCTTTTTTTATTTTATTAAAATTCTTTTCATCTAGAAAATTTAACGAAAGCAAAGTTTAAACATAGAATTCAATTCATTACCATAAATAGTGTTCAATTTTATCGTCGCTTTCTACCGCCAACTTTTTTATGCAAATCCCGTTTGCCCTTTCCCGCTTTTGGCTTTTTAGCGGTTTTATTCTTCTTGTTTTTCAGTGCTCCTTTCCTCTTTTTACTACCATTTGTTGCAGACTGCTTTATTCTGCAACATAGAAAAATATCACGTTATTATCACGTTCTGCGTTACGCATATAAATTAAATCTCCATATGTAAAAATTTACTCTGCAACTCCCGTCGAGTAATCATCGCGCAAAATCTTTGTATTGCTCCTCAAAACGTTGTCCACTAGATTTTTATTTTGACGTTTCTCTTCAATAACGTTTAACGGAGGTGCTTTCCTCTTTCTTTTCATTCCTGGCATTTCTTTAGCAATTCCTTTCGCATCTTTCTCTTTAGGTAACCTACACAAATATTACATTGTATCATTCTGTTTAAAATAAAAATTGTTTAGCAAATAAGCTGTAATATTCTAAGAGCTTACTTAGATTGAAACTTTCCAACAGATGCTGTCGACATACGCGCTACAGTTAAAGCTTCGGAAAGCTGTCGAGAATTCGAGAAATGTTCTTTAGTAGGCAGACCAACCCTTGGTAATTTAATGCTTTTTGATTTGGCTATATTACGAAGTCTTTGCAATTCATTTTTAGATTGTCTTTCCTGTTTAGCTTCCTTAGCTTTGGAAAATGGATTTTCGGTCGGGTCAGCATTGTTTTTGGCTTCTACCACCCATTCCTTTTGTTCTTCAGCCTTTGCTCGTTTATAGCCATATGTTGGAATCCATTTCTAAGCAAAAAATATTTTAAAAATTAATTAAATTAAAGGTTAATTATGAGTTTTTTTTTTTTAATGATTAACTTATTATTAATTTATTTATTATATATATAATATAATTATTATATATATATTATATATAAAATAATTATTATATATATAATATATATAATATAATTAAATTATTATTAATATAATTTTATTAAATAGCAAAACAGTTTGAAAAATAAATCTTACCTTTAACTCATTGTCCCACTTCAGCTTAGATCTGCCTTTCTTCTTAGTTTGTATTCCCTTTTCTTTAGCAAATTGCTGCCACTTTGTCAAAGGTTTGGGTTTCGGAATTGCGCGTGAACGCGGTAATATGTATTCAGGCTTAGGCAATATAGCCACAACAGCTTCATCCACTCTTTCCACTGGCAGTTCCCAGATTTTATTAATCAGCAATTGCACATTGTCTCTTGTTAAATTTTTTAGATATAAATTAGTCTTCGATCTGCAAATACAACAAGTATTAAAATAATTTTTCAGACAGTAAATTTTTTTTATAAGACTATTAAACATGTGTGCAACGTGGAGGTTACTTGAGAGCTTTTGTGTCCAAAGGATTGTAATCGGATGCGAGTAGAGTTCCCAGATCGATCTCGAGCTCTACATCTTTGTGCACCTTCGTCGATTTACTTAAATCTGTATTTTCTTGATTGTCTTCTAAAATTGATTTCACTACGTCCATCGTGAAAGCCACGTGAGTTTAACGTACGCGAGATATTTTTGTGTTACGCGCAGAGCGGTCAGATCGCAGAACGTTTTACAATGCGTTTCGGAGCACACGTGAATGCGAGTTGTGCGAATGAACTTGTTTCATTGGATGTGGAGTGGTGTCACGTGCTCGCCTCGCTTCCGATTCGGAGTCTTCGTAGCTCGGAGCACGATAGCCGATAGTTCTGATACGTTGTCGCACGGTGGTCATACCTCATTGTACCTCATAGTCCTCATACCGTCTGCAGAAGGCGGAAGTGGAGAGATTGGATCGATTAACGCGGAAAAAGAAGAGGCCCGCGACGTGACTTGCCCCAAGGATTTTATGCCAAGATCGCTAATGCGCCGTGCAATGAGATACCGGGTTTGCCGAAAAGCGAGATTCGTTGCTACGCCAGTTTTGTGACTCATCGTGCAAACGATCGACCCACTTGTCATCTCTGCGTTGACGAGTGCGTGCACGCGCGCGCACCACGATTTGTCATCTTTGACAACTTGATCATTACCGTAATTGCGTATTTGCATCACAGATTTTTCCTGCCGCACCTCACCTGCTTCGTCGTCCAAATAACGAGAAGCGATCGTTACATTTGTATATCGATAATTGGTTAGTTCGGCTCAACGTTATTATATAGATAATTTAGATTATTTACAGAGATATATAATTTTAATGTATGCCGCTATCATTTAATTAAATTTGTATAATCCAGCTAACAACGTCAGCTGACAACGTAAAGATGGATGCTGGATTTTCGTCCTATCACAACGGTGGTCCTGCACGGGAGCAAGACTTCGGCAGGTTGTCCCAGACGATTGGTACCTCGATATTGAAGATAACACAAAATGGTAAACGATTGTTAATTATTAAAAATGATACAGAAAACGTGAGACATTTATTTTGACGATTTGCTTGCAGTGTCTTTTTTTTTTTTTTTTTTTTTTTTTTTTATTTATTATTTATTTATTATTATTAAATTTTAATGTACCTTTACTTGTACACAGTATATGGCACAACCACATCTTTTTTTTTTTTGTACATTTGATAAAATAAGACAGTGTTCATTTAACAATTTTGCAGAAAATAACAAGCTCTTTTCTTTTGTATGCAGTATCTTCCATGCAGAAA
Source organism: Cardiocondyla obscurior (assembly GCF_019399895.1). Lineage (NCBI taxonomy): Eukaryota > Metazoa > Arthropoda > Insecta > Hymenoptera > Formicidae > Cardiocondyla > Cardiocondyla obscurior. The sequence continues at coordinate 4,056,183 of NC_091879.1, read as the reverse complement.
ATGGTTAACCAATTGGGCAGTTCCACCGATTCTCAAGAGCTTCGGAATCAATTGTAAGTTTTGTAAAAGTACAAAACTAAAGATGACAAATTAAATTTTACTTAATTTATTCATGTACTTAGATTATAATAAATTATAATTTCATCAAATTGTCACTTTGTAGACATCAAATACAACACTACACACAGCAGCTGGCGAAAGATACAAGCGTTCATCTTCGAGATTTGGCTATGCTAGCAAATAATTCTGGATCTACAAGTCCTGGAGAGCAGAGACAGCGAAAAATGCAGAAAGAACGTCTTCAAGACGAATTTACTGCTGCATTGAATACTTTTCAAGTAAATTTTTGTTATATTTACTTATTTATCTAAGTGTATTTTATTTTAACATTTGATACATTAATAATTAAAATTTTTCGTGTTTAATTTAGGCTGTACAAAGGCAAGCTGCTGCTAAGGAAAAAGAAATGGTCAGAAAGGCTAAGGCTAGTGCAGGTATTCCGCCATTTGGAGAAGAGAAACAGGATACACTCATTGAATTGCAAGATAGTAGAACCTATGGAAATGATCAGCTACAAGAACAAATGAATATTCGAATGTTGGAAGAACAAGAAGCTAGTATAAGGCAGCTGGAGGTAAATATATTTGCGATTAATAGATTTATATATGTATTAATTATATTTTATGTGCATAATTATATTATTTATTACCTTTGCAGAGTAACATTAGCGACATTAACCAAATATTTAAAGATCTTGGAGCTTTAGTTTACGATCAAGGGGAAGTAATTGATTCTATAGAAGCGTCTGTTGAAAGAACTGAAGTATCTGTAAGCGAAGGCGCTTCTCAAGTGAGACAAGCAAGTATGTATCAGACCAAATTGCGCAAAAAGAAATGTATTCTCATTGTGATTGCAGTAGTCGTATTATCTATTCTGATTGGTATCATAGTTTGGCAAAGCAAGTAAAAGGACATACGTACGTTTACGACAGTCCACAGAATGATATGTAGTGCTATAAACTGCTATTCGTAAACAAATTGCAAAATCACGAAGTAAAATTTTTAGTATCTTTTTTGTTTAACTTTAATTATTATAAAATTACACAAAAGCATCGTCGTTATCGTATGGAAAAGTTGAGAAACACGTTTCTTGCAAATTTATTCCATTTAATTGTGATAATTGTAGGTGCAAACTTTAATTTTCAAACAAAGATCTTAATAATATGTCCGAGATTGCCGCAGTCCATTTGTACGTTTCAATACTCATGAATTATTTACTTGATAAATTACATTATATAATATAAATACACATAAATAATATGCTTATATGATATTTAGGTAATTTAACGCGATTATATGTAATAAAGTTAAATACGTAAATGCGTGTGTGTATGTGTGTGTGACTGTGCGAAATGCTTGTATAAAATAAGTAACGGAGTATGCTTGTATGTGCAATGAAATTGTTTGTGCCTGTAAAATATCTTAAAGATTATTTTAAACAAAAACTTTAAAGCAAGTGTCAGAGAGCATTATAATACTTAAAAAATATATAAAAGAATTCATATAAATTAATGTATTATATCTAGTTTAGAAATAAGTTTTGTTTAAAAAAAAGATATAATAAATAATATGTATATATAAAAAAGACTGGCAAGAGCAAGCTTTAGCTCTAATTATTCTTACCATACAAATCTAAAAACATGTGTAATTGATGAAAAAATTAATATCTTTAATAGAGGAACTTATGTATATGTATACTTACATTAAGAATTTAATACCGATAATTATATAAAGCTACATAATTTTATAAAAATATTTATATGAACTTTTAAATTATTAACAAATCGCATGAAAATTATATGTAAATTACAAAAATATATTTATATATTAGCGTATTTTCTTGAATATGTTTCTTTATAAAGCCAATTTTTCTAAATGTGTATTTTTATTTATATAATATACATCAGTAAAAAAATTATTCATAAATTGTATATGCAATAACGTTGAATCAGAACATTTAGATAAATTATCGTTAATTAATAAAAGAGTTTAAACATTAACAAGAAACGTTGAATTGGTTGGAAATTGAATGGAATTGGATGGAAAGTTGAATTTAATCGAAAAACAGGAATTGAATGAGAAGTTTAATCGAAAAACGATGAACATTCACGTTGATTCCCTATTGACTCAATTTGTCGGTAGCGACTGTGGCGGCTCGTAGCGGTATTTTTTAGTAACTCAGAAAAATTTTATTATTTGATTGGCTCATAGTATGGGACTTACTTGCTATTTGTTGAAGAGAGGAAGAAGATCACCGTTCCGGCATTCCTGATACGTGTCCGTCCGTCACCGCCGTGCGTGCGTGCATCGTGTGTGTTTTCCGCTCGCCTGTCGTTCGTGTGTTGTCACTGGCCCGGCTACGCGTACGGTACACCATTACGAAATCTATATGGGGATTGTCCGCCGTCGCCGCGTCTCGCTGGTGGGATCATCTCTCGTTCGTGCGTACGCGTAAAGTAAGGGCGCCCGGCCGGTCGGCGCGCCTCCGCCGTTCAAGAACGGACAGACATGCGTCGGGGACGGCAGTTGCTCTGTTTTCTGGCGCTCGGCCTCCTCGCGCCCGCGGCCCTCGCCGACGAGCACAACCACGTCGTGAGTACCACCTTATGCCAGCTGTACAGCCGACAACGGATGGCGTCGTGTTGTCCCGAAATGTCATATTACCTGCAACCCGCTGATGGCATTTAAAGGCCAAACGTTACATACATGATTCTTTACGTTATCTTTTTCGTTCCCTTTCCCCGTCTCTCTTGTACTTAGCAGAGACGGTATCTGCTCTATTTGATTTCTATCGGAACAAACCGTTTATCGTTACGTCTACTTGTCGCCGATAAATTTGATCTCGATTTTATAATGCAGCTTTCTTTCGGTTGTATTACATCGAAATTAAAAAATTTTTTTTTTTTTACAACACGCTGGCAAATTGTATGTTATGAATCAGCTGTAATTAACATGTGTGTTTGTTTTCAGTATGAGGATCGCGATGAGGTTGTACTATGGATGAGCACTGTAGGGCCGTATCATAATCGTCAGGAGACATACTCCTATTACTCTTTACCATTTTGTACAGGCACAAAAAATGTCATTAATCACTACCACGAAACTCTGGCAGAAGCTCTGCAGGGCATTGAGCTGAAGTTTAGTGGGTTAGAAATAGAATTCAGAGGTATACATTTATCACTATATTTTTAAGACTAACAATAATGCAATTTAATTTATATAATATATTGTTTTAAAGAAAAATCGCTTTTTTTTCTAAAATAAATTTTACACTTGCAATGTGTACATTTTCAGAGCAAGTTTTAGTTCAGTGGCAGTGCTATGACAAATCAAGCCATTGTAGCAAAAGAATTAATTTTTTAAAGAATTAAATTTTTTTAAAATTAATTAAATTAATTAAATATCGTTTAATAAGATATTACATTGTTCTAACAGCTTACTTTATGTTTCAGAGGATATTTCAAAGACAGAATACTGCCAGATAAATTTAATTGAAGAGAGGCAAAAGGCATTTGCATATGCCATAAAAAACCAGTACTGGTATCAAATGTATATCGACGATTTACCAATATGGGGTAATTAACATAAGTATTGCACATATTGCACGTATTGCATTTATCAAGGCAATAGAACTTTGCTATCTTAACCATTATTATAGGTGTTGTAGGTGAAATAGAAAATAATGAGGGAGTTGCAGTATCAGATTCCTATTACATCTATGCACATAAAAAGTTTGATATCGGATACAATGGCAAACAAATAGTAGACGTTAATCTTACCAGCGACAACAGGGTGAAGCTTGTGCTGAATGCACGTATACCTTTTACCTATGAAGTTAATTGGAAAAAGAGTAATATCAAATTTGAAGATAGATTCGACAAATATCTCGATCCTAATTTTTTTCAACACAGAGTAAGTTCTTATGGCATTTCTCAATTTTTTTAAATAAATGCAAAATGTATAAAATAACAAAATATACATTAATATCATTAAATAAAAATTTTTTTTTTTTAGATACATTGGTTTAGTATTTTTAATAGCTTTATGATGGTAATTTTCCTTGTCGGCCTTGTCTCAATGATTTTAATGCGCACTTTGAGGAAAGATTATGCCAGATATAGTAGAGACGAAGAAATGGACGATATGGAGAGAGATTTAGGTGACGAATACGGTTGGAAACAAGTACACGGAGACGTGTTTAGGCCTGCGAGTCATGCTATGCTTTTCTCAGCTCTCATAGGCGCGGGTTATCAGGTTACATACATTTTATCTTAATTTTTTTAAATATAAAAAAAAGAAATAAGTATTATAAATATTCTACTTGTTATATAAAGGTCACAGTAGTGGTGTTGAGTGTAATTATCTTCGCTATCCTGGGCGAACTCTATACAGAACGTGGTTCCATGTTATCAACGGCGATATTTGTATATGCCGCTACATCGCCCATCAACGGTTACGCGGGTGGTGGACTGTACGCGCGGATGGGCGGCCGCGTGTGGATCAAACAGATGATCCTAAGCGCTTTTATGCTGCCGCTAATGGTCTGCGGCACTGCTTTTTTCATCAATTTTATCGCCATGTACTACCACGCTAGCAGAGCGATACCTTTCGGGTCTATGGTTCGTAATTGCATATTTGAATTCGATCATTTACGCTGCCCGATTCACGTTCACATGCACATATATGCATCATTGTACATACACAGGTTGCTGTGACGTGTATCTGCATATTTGTGATATTACCACTGACGCTGGTAGGTACCATATTAGGCCGTAACCTCGCTGGAACACCGGATGCTCCATGCCGTGTGAATGCAGTGCCTCGACCAATACCCGAAAAGAAATGGTTTATGGAACCGCTAGTGATTATAATGCTCGGTGGAATCTTACCCTTTGGTTCAATCTTCATTGAGATGTACAAAATGATTTTATTTGTTATCTTGCTTTCAAGTTATTCATTTTACAGCTATTTGTTATATCCGTTTATGCTTTCAGGTATTTTGTCTTTACCTCATTCTGGGCGTATAAGATCTACTACGTCTACGGTTTTATGTTACTAGTGTTCGTTATTCTCATGATAGTGACGGTATGCGTCACCATCGTATGTACATATTTCTTGCTGAATGCCGAAGACTATCGATGGTAAGTTCGCATAATATGCGCCTTGCTTTTTTTCTTTTTTTTTTTTAATACAATACACGTATCATTTACAGGCAATGGACGAGTTTTCTTGCAGCGGCTTCGACAGCCGGTTACGTCTACGTTTATTCCTTTTACTACTTTTTCTTTAAAACTAAGTAAGTATATTGCTTCTCGTGATAAGCAAATGAAACAAACGAACAAACATTTGGAATTTTAATTATACTATGACGTTTTGTTTTTGCAGAATGTACGGTCTCTTCCAAACGGCGTTTTATTTCGGTTACATGGCACTCTTTAGCTTGGCTTTAGGTATCATGTGTGGGACAGTTGGATATATTGGTACCAATGCATTTGTGCGAAAGATATATTCCACGGTCAAGATAGACTAAAAGCGCATCATTGAAGTATTTACATCGTACGATGTAACTCCTAAAACTGCGTACGTGACACTCGACGTTATTGACGAAATTAAGTATATACTTTATTCGTGCAAAGTAACTGATTATCACATCGCTCGAAGATTTAATTTTTTTTTTTCAACTTTACTTGTCATTGATTTAATTATCTGAATTAGAAGCAACATGACGTGTTTTTTAAGGTAACATTCTTCCAACGAAACTCACGTCGTTAGACATTCAAATGGTGTCTTCATTTTGCGCTCGTTTGTTTGTTCTTTCTAATTTATTCGATGCAAGTAAAGATACGCTGTAAACGGAACTTATTACATTAATGTATACATATGCGCGTGTCGCAAATGCAGTCAACTGTCAATAATAAAATAATAATAAGTGTTAGTCGAATCCCGTACGTGTCGAGCCGGAGCTATTATACATACAAAATTTCCGTAATCGTGCGAGTTTAATGTCGTCATACATTTTTTATTGATCCAAGTATGCCGGTAAAAAAAAAATTATAATCTATATATTTATTTAATAATATAGCATATTAATTATTATGTGCAATAATAATTAATATGTGTATACATATATGTCCGAAATAAAACTCCGAATTTTTATTCCCTACCCATAGTTTTCAGATTCGAAATTTTATTTCGGACATCTTGTATATGCAAATAAGATATAATTGCACAGTTGCGATTGTTCTTTATCATGTATGTGTATATCTTGCTTGCGAACGACACAGCAAATTGATCATACAGAAATCAAGAAGTCTCAATTTACTTTGTATTTAGAGACTCGAGCTACAATGAAGTATAACAAAAATTCACGATGTAAATTAATTTTATGTGACCCTTGAAGATTAAGTAGAGTATGAAGATACTGAAAATTTGTAACAAACTGCGGCAAATTAGGCATGAAGTTAATTAATGCATTATAATTTATTAAATTCATAGTTTTATAACGTTCTGTCGTTGATATGCAAACGTCGTATTAGGATAACTGACTTAAATTCTTTTTTTTTTTTTTTCTAATTGCGTGATCAAGTCGGTTTATCAATTACACGTTTCATTATCAACGAAATAAAATTCTTATCTACTAAATGGCTTAGAGTAAGCGGCAAGAATCGTATCGGGAAGTGCCGATACAAGATCTTGCTTGCGGTATCGAAAACCGCACAGGTAATGATCTCGTCCGCATTGTCCTCGACATTATTATTTCCGTTTGTAGAATTTACGAATGAGTCCACATTTACAATTTTCTTCCGCGGACGGGTGATCATCCTGCATTGGGCAAATTGATTGCCATCGACGAAACGTTAATTCCGCAATTAGACATATAGGTAACCGAGTAAGAGATATAACGATGAGAATATTACGTTTCAGTGATTTTACCGAAAAACTAATGTTGGTGGGAGTCTTCGAAAATAAACAATTTGTTGTTAGATGTAGTGATTCTGAAAAAAATATAAAATTTCTACGTATACAACAACGATCACAACTTTTTATCTCTCTTTCTCTCAAGTTTATATTAATTTTAATCAGTGTTTTAATTCAACAAATAAATTATTTTAATAACGTGGCATCTCGCTTTCTGTTAAAAGTTCAAACATACACCCGCCGAGGATACGACGGACACTAATCCACTTCCGATTCAAATACACGTTTGAGGCCTTTTTATTTCGTTTCCGTATTCGTTGTTTTTTACATTTATCGAAAATAAATATTATAGATATTGCATAAAAAAGAGAGATAAAACAATGTCGTCGTTATTGCGCCGAGTGCCGAAAACGATCGCGAGAAGTGGAAAAAGAAGGTTGGTTGACTACGATGGTGACCGTGTGGCACGAGGGAGCAAACTATCGCGCAACTGCCGCTACTTCACGTGTCACACGGCGCACACGTCGGCGGATACGTCACGAGGCGCATAACAACGCGGACGCGGAACGGCTGACTGTCAGGGGCACCCTCGTCTCGGTCTTTCCTGCCGTGAGTCTTGCCGAGAGAGTGTCGAGCGTACGTAGACGATGGCGCCGAAACAGCGGATGCGCATTGCTAACGAAAAAGCGACGAAGAACATCACGCTACGCGGGAACGTCCCCAAGTCGTCGGTAAGTCTTCGACGCGATTAAATCGCCGGTCTCTGGGGAAAACAGGCCTTTCGATTCGTAAACTCGCGCGGAAATCCGGCAGATACTCGCGAGGAAGTTCCCTCCGTCGCGACTTCGACGTTCGAAGGATCAACTTACGGGCGAGGACGACACGACGCGCGATTCTCGGCGCCTTCGACGATTCATCTTTCACGTCTACGCGAGAATAGTTATGCATCTGTTAGCCCGGGATGTTGAGGTTATAGGTGGACATCTGTTTGTGACAGACGGCTGTCAAACGCCCTACTTTTCGCTCGCCGATCGTCGAAATCGTTCGTTAAATCGCTGTCAATCGTTCAATACTTTAAGAATGATTTCTATCATAATGAAAAGCTTTTGTATGTACCAGCAGACCGAACAACTCTACCATATGTGAAGTAGCTTCTATGTCAAAACGGATCTGTGGCAACTGTTGATTTGATAATCAGTTAATTTATTTATTTCCTGAATTACTTAATTTGTTAATAATGCCTGTGCTCTAACGTTTACCAAATAATTACTGAAAAATGTTTTATTTATTCATCACACACTGCATATTCAGTATTTTAATTTCTATAACTAAAATGGGTTCTTTTGTAATGGTAGAAATCGCAAGAGGAGGGCTCTCCAGTTGGACCATGGCTATTGGCACTGTTTCTCTTTGTTGTATGTGGATCTGGTAAGTCTATATGTGATAATCTAATCATGCCAAATTCTAATTCAGATTTTTCTAGTCCAGAAACAGATACCTTTGTATGTTTTCTATATTTGTATCTTATCCATACAGAGCCAAGTAATTTAACAGAAATAAAACAGCTATTTAGTTGAGACTAAGAAATTTTTGCAGTAACTTAATATGCAACTTGTATGTGACTTTATATAAATTGTAAATTTGTATTAAAGTTTTTTTTTGTTCTATCACAAGTTGTGTTTATTTAAATTTTTATATATGTAGTTATATTATTGTAGGAAATATACTTTAATTAATGTGGCATTGTTTGTTACAGCTGTGTTTCAAATCATCCAGAGTATCAGAATGGCTTGAAGAAATGCAATAAGCAAGACAAAGGCGCTACTGTTGATCTTTGTATGACAAATCATTTACAACACATTGATTTGCAAAGGAGACTGACAAACCATTTGTATAGATTGTAAAGACCATCGGAGAATACGGGGAACATGAAGCATGGCAAAAGTTTAGACAGTAGCTAAAAAATTATTTTCCCTTTTGCAGAAGAAGCTCAAAAAAATTTATTTATAACACTTAGCATTTATAAGCGTTTAACTTAATTGCGCTACGCATAGACGAAGGGAGAATGCTCGAACGTACAAAATAAGTCCTGTCCCAAAGAACAATCTATCGAACTCATAAACTTACGAATTATGAGAAAGAGGGAAAATTAATTTACTTTTATTCAATTTTTTACTATTTCTTTTTTTTTTACAGTTTTTGTTAACGTATTTACGCTGTTTTCTTCCAAATATATTCTTTCGTCTATGTGTATGTAGTAAATAATTGTATATACACATACAAATGATTTATCATGCAGATTTCTCCTTAAGCAGATCTGCCCAATTAATGCTGCATGTAAGCTCGACTCTGATGATTGGACAGATCTGTTTCAAAGCATTCCACTGTAAACAGTTGGTAGCTTTATGTTGTTATAATGGCTTTTGCATGATTGCTTATGCGTTGTAAGCAACATTTGCGACAAGCCATTATATACATATGAACTCATACAGATATATATATTATACATTTCAAAGAATGATTTGACTATATAAAATATTTGCTACTGACAGTGCCCACATTGTCTCTTTTAATGGAGTATATTATCAATAAAGATATATATTGTTTTACATGAGATATGTTAAAATAATCGTATCTCTGAAGGTACAGAGACTGCTTTAGAGCAGTCCTTCCACCCGATTAATTGCCCATCCAATTTACGATCTGTTTTTCAGTTTAAAAGATGCGTTCATCTTGTATTCGTTTATCACTCATGGATAATTCCCAAATGTTTTAAACTCAGCTGTGTAATTATTTAATTTGATCTATTTTACTTGTTGTATAATGTAAATTAATTTGAGTTGCATGTGTTTTAACCGTACTAGAACAAACCATGTGCACGCCTCGCGTGCGCTATTTTTCATAAAGTCCTAATTCGTGCGCATCATAATTGGGGACATTAATTATAATAGTTTCTATACGATGATTACATTATAATTGAGTAATCTATAGTCGACGACGTGTTCAAGAGACTCAATTACAAACTATTAAAAAAATGCGACTTACCAATCTGCATAAGTTTCAGCGGAGTTGTAGACTTCTGCCGGTGACTGTAACATAAAATTAAACATTAATGTAGACGTGTTAGTATTTAAATTAATGTACAGGCAAAGCTTCATTTTTATAAAGATTTTCTAAAAAAGAAAAAAATTGATATTTACCTATAAGTTGCTCCGCCGATGCAGGATGCCCCCCGGGCCTGCTCCTCCTCTCAGATGGGACGTAACGAACCATCCTTCCGCGCACTGGACACTCGCGAGATAGTCCACGACACTCCCGACCGTCTCAAATCCTCGAGTTCGACACGAGAAACGGGCTACGACGCACGGATGCCTCGACATTTTCGTTTCGAACTCGACCGCGATTTGTAGTTCATCCTTCGATAGACAGATGGTCTTTTTATATTTTCATAGTCAATCTATTCTTTCTGTGAACACAGCATGAACAAATGGACGCTATTGCGCATGCAGAGAGAAACGGTGGTTTTTGTTTCAAACGTCGTGCTTAGTGTCGAAGTGTCGAATTATCGGCTGATCGGCTTGATTACTCTGCATCTACGTTAATTAGAATTCAAAAGAAAAGTTGCACAGAAGTAACATTAAAATTGTGATTATCAGTAATCGTAAAATGTCTAACATATTCAATTTGTTGAGCGGGCTTGCTGAACCTAACGAAGGTAAGCGTAATAATTTTGACATGGTTATAAATTTCTACTAAAAAATATTCATACTTTTTGACATCTTAATACATTTTAAATACATAAATTTTTAATACGTTGTAAGTATTACGGGCAAGATGCTTTATTCACGAAGAGAATTGTGAATAATTGTACAGATATTTGACAAAGAAATTTTCTATTGAGTGGAAAACCTAAATAAGTTAAAATAAACGTTGAAAAATGTATATAAGATAGAAACTTGTTTATAGGTCAAATAAAGCCCATGGAAAGATCTCTAACATCTCATGAGATTAGATTGAATTCTCTCAAGAATGGAGGTGCAAAGCCAAAAGGACTGTCAATAAGATCTAACTCTGAGATGAATATATCAGCCATAAATTCTATTAAGAAAAATAAACAAGAGAATGAACAGAATGGTTCAAAGTTAAAAGTAACACAATTGGATAATGTTGGATCTCCATTATCTCCTAAAAAACTAAATTCATCAAAGGTAATACTGTTTACTCTTGTTGTATAATTGTAGTTACAGTATATATCAAAAACACTTATATGTAATCATGATAGAATTTTTGTAAGGCTTAACAAATCTTTACTTCTTACCTTATTGCTAATTGTTAAGTTTTTCTTTTCTTTTTATAGAAGTTAATTACACAATCATCAAAGCTTAAAGAGACTGCTTTCAGAGATAGTACAACTAATAAGTGCACAAAAAATCAATTAAGTCATGATGTTTTTAAGAAGCCATTAGTTCCTAAAAAAAATATTAAAACATTTCCCAAGCCAGAAAAGTTAGCATACTGGTCTGATGATCAACATAACTTTGGTACATAAATCATTACTTTAATTTTATAGAAAAATAATTTATTTTAATTGTATTATTAAAATTTAAAACTAATTAATTTTTTTTTTTTATAGATTATGGATATATTAAAACTATAGAAAAAGAATATAAAGATCTGTCTTTCAAAGAAGAAAAAAATCAAAAGTCTCATCAGAATAATTTGCTTGCATCAGGTATAAAACTGAAAATTTTATGTTTATAATATTACATATTTATTTAACAACTTTTTTTTAGAATCAGAAAACTTACTGGATATTCCAAAAATTAAATTTGATGATACCTGTGATGAAGATTTATGTCCTGATATACCAAATATCTCTGACATATCTGATGATGAATACCTGTCATAATAATTATAAGAAGTGAGAATTGCTAAAAGTAAATGTTTAAGGATTATTCTAATTATACTAAGATTATAGTAATTTATTTGTTGCTTGTTCATATGTATTTTTATATTATCAAATACCATTAGAATATTGTAGTAATTGAACACTCATTAAGTTACTTAAAATGAGTAAATAAAAAGTTAAAATTATTTTAAGAGTATGAAATACCCAATATTTTATATTACAAGTGGTAAAAGCTAGCTATTACAGAAGACCCACGATAATTCTATAAAAATTTAATGGAAAACATATACATATATTTTATTTACAAGATTAAGTATCTTTCAAAGGATTGTAAAAAAAAAAAAAAAGACAGTCTGGCTTAACAGTAGATCAAGTTTAAAATCATAGTTACAATTAAAGTATTTATAGATACAGAATATGTATTTTATGTCTCGGTAAAATTATTTTTTCCCAGACTTTTTTATGCCACCGGTGACCAAAGGGCCTTTCTGACTGGCTTTTTTTGCTGCTTCCGCCAATGCTTTCTGTTCTTCCTTTAGCTTTTGCTTAAATGCCATGTCCTCGTCATCCAAAACTTTGCCTTCCTTCTTCGGCGCTTTTAAAGGTTTTTTTTTACCTCCTTCTCGGCCAGACATTCTAAAACATAAAAATGAATTAGTCCGATTATCGTTAGAAAAAAAAAAAAAAGAAAAAGAAAAAACAGCTCCAACAATTTTTTATAGCGTAATCATTACAACAAATATAACCTCTGGCGAAATAAGAAATAAATTACAATTCTTTTTTTTTTTTTATTATTTACTGTATATAATATTTTATATTATATACAGCTATTTTTTTTAATGTTAATAATAATTATAAGAATAGCACTAAATTAAATTCATAAGTGATATTTGCAGGAAACATTTAAAATAATAGTAAATACGACATTCACGAAAATAACACGTATACCAGACGAATGATAATTCTTATGACTATGAAATTTAATGAGTAATCAAATGCTTAACCTACTTGTAGTTTTACTTAATTGCCAAACTGATTCACGAGGCGATATATATCAAATTAAAAAAATTTAGATACAGATCAACGAACGTTTATTCGGCAGGATAAAACTGTTCCTCGAGATACTCGTACAAATCCACAAGGTTATGCCGCCGTGAATTATGAACTCTGAAGTTCGGTGACTTTAAATCTGTTTAGACACTTGGGTTACCGCGGTAACGTTCGCCGCGCGGCGGAAATCTATATATCCACGATAACCAACTAGACGTTTGTTCTTTCAGACATGGCCGCATGCGGCGAAACGAGAGCACCTTTGTAAACGATCAAGCAAGATTGGTAAACGGCAGTTAGTTATCATATAGGTATACTATACCTATATATCTATAGCATAGGTTTACGACGAAAAGGCAAAGGATTTATCTCAATATGCCACTTAAATTGGAATTAATTGCTGCAGCATGTGACAATATGGGCATTGGGATAAATGGCAATTTACCTTGGCGTTTAAAGTAAATATATTATTGCGTTACGTGATTAAAATCGAACGTAATGTTTAAACAAAGTTGTTTGCAGGACGGAAATGGCCTTTTTCACACGTATGACGACAAGTACAAACGATAAAAATAAAAAAAATGTTGTACTTATGGGAAGACGCACATGGGAGTGCATCCCCAAAAAGTATAAACCTTTACAGAATCGCATAAATATGGTTTTGACATCACAAATAACGTAATTACCGATGAAATAAGATGTTAGAAAGTTAATTTTTTTTTTTTTTTTTTTCAGATAATTAAAATAGATTATATATTAATTTTTAGGGATCTTGGACACGAAGCAATTGCGTGTAAAGATATACCACACGCTCTCGATACGATTTTACAAATGCAAAATCAAGTAGAAAGGATATGGGTAATAGGTGGCAGTAGAGTATACAAGGTAATATGCAAGACAAAGATACATAATTAATCCTGCAATTAATTCGAATGATTAGTATAAATATGAATTTATAACATTCATGTATGTATTTTTATGTTAGAGTGCTATGGAATCTCCGAATTTCGGACGATTGTATCTGACGCGTATAAAGAAAAAGTTCGAATGCGATACGTTTTTTCCTACCATTCCAAACAATTTTGTATTAATCGAGTAAGTATTAAAATATTTTTCTGCGCTAAATTAATTATTCTGCATTCACATTACAGCTTTCTAATATTTAATGTAATAATTTCAGGGATGCAGCAGTACCTCAAGGTGTGCAGAAAGAAAATGGAATTGAATTTGTGTATGAAGTATATGAGAAAAGATAAGTAATAAAGTTATACGTCTTACGATCGTTTAAATTGTAAATAAATGAATTTGTTTTATTAGGAAGCATTCTCCAATCGGTATTTTCATCTTTACAAATGTTTTATTAGTAGAAGATAAAGACTTTCGATGGTGAATGCTTACATACATAAATGCATAATAGCATTAGCCAGGTGGCCACTGCAGTTGCCGCCCACCAAGAATATGTATATGCAAATGATATACAGATTGCGCACCATGTTTTCCATCATTAACGACTAAGCGAAATCCATCTGTCAAGCCTTTTTGCTTTGCAACTTTGTGTGCTACATTCACCAAATGACCAAGCAAAGGTTCATCATCATCTTGAGCCTTTGAAAGTTGCGAAATTGCCTTCCGTGGTATCACCAAAAAGTGTACAGGTGCTTGAGGATTTATATCATCAAATGCAACGCACTGTAAATCATAAAATATTTAATAAATTAATATTTATATTAATGTTCCACCGAGTGAGAATATAATTTTTTTTTTTTTTTTTAATAAAAATGCCTGAACTACAATTTTTTATTCGATATAAAACTTGATAGACTAGAGGAAGTGTAGTTATATAACAGTTACAGAGAGTAATGGAGTGAGGTAGTAAACAACAATCATGTTAGATAATTAGACAACTTTTTTTTTTTTTTGCTGCACATATTTAAAATAGTTAAGTGTGATACTTCAAATAATTAATATATGTGTAAATCAATATAATTGCTTGAAATGTATTTGTATTGCTCATTTTTGTCACTTCTGAATTAAATCGAGCAATATTTCAAGCAAAATAACACTTAATATTTTCGGCAAAGAATTATAAATTTGATCCCTGAATGATGACAAGTAGAATTGGTTATGTAATTCGATAAATAAACGTGGCTTTTATATTTCATGTCAGCTCACTTGATTGTCCTCATAAATGAAGTTGCATGGAATCTCTTTCCGTAATATCTTTCCAAATATCGTGTCACTTTCCTCCGCAGCGGTCTGTGCCTTTTCTACTTCGGACGCCATTTTCCTACGACTGCCGGAGTAAACCGGTAAGCTGCCTCTAACTGTCAGATGTTTGCATACGTGCGCTGTGAAATTTGATAGTAACCTCATGTCGAAAATCGTTGACGGCGTCACGAGTGTCACGACCAGTTACTACAGCTCGTTAGCTGCCTCGTCACGTAAGTATATGTTTTGATACAATTTTTTTTTCTGAACTGGCCGCAGCGTTATATTATTGCACTCACTCGAAAGTGCAGCAAAAGCGAACAGGCGACGAACGAGGTCTCGAAGCGCGCACTACAAGTTATTCGTTTTCCATGTTATTACGATTAAATATTACGAATAGATACGGGCCGATTGGAAATTGCCTATAGATTCGAATTTCCTGCAGGTAAAACTATAAAACTTTTATTTCGTAGGACAGTCTTCTCTTAACAACGTATTAATTTTTCGGCATTCTTAACACAATAATGCACTCTAAATGCATATAAATATTGTCACTTATTGCTTTATACACGTGTCGCTATTGTACATTAATAAAAATATGCTATTAATGATTGCAATGGCTCATGGTACGTACAAAATATAATGGCAGTGCGCTTTCTGGTTTTCTCTGGAAGATCCTTGAATCATTCCTGCGTTTCTAATGGGTCGCAAAGGCCCCAGTCTTACAAAAGTAATTCTACTTATACGAAATATTTATAGCTAATTTCGCGTTAAACGAAAACTAAGTATGTGCATCACACATCAATACAATCGTTTCTTGTATCTCTAACAGGATTTGCCGTAATTACGCGTATCTTACACAACTAATATTAAATGTCGTGCATACAATTATTAAACTATTAATTGCCAAGTAATAACTGTTGTAAAATAAAAAGAAGTTACTGAATTATAATTTATAACGTTGTTATAAAAAGACGACTGACTGAAAACATTAAGAACATTAATATTTAAATAAATAACGTATCAAAAATAATAATAATTGTCTTATCTTTACATTGTACATAAAGGTACGTCTAAGATAAATTAATTTAAATATAAGCTTATTTAATAAACCTATTAGGTTGTTATATTTGTTATTAATAACTTAATTATGCAAAGCCAGTTATATAAAAGTAAGGGATATGTATAATGACTACTACTTAATACAATGTAACAAATTTAAATGCAAATCGAATTTATAATATCGTAGGATTTGTATGCACGAGTAACTGTTAATACTCAAATTAAATTTAATAATCAACATGTTACTGGTAATCCTACACATATACTAATATTTATACTGTTCTAGTAAACTTAAATGATACATATACTTTTTTTTCCTGCATATAATTACGTCAGTCTGAGTTTGTCTAAATCTAGTAATAAGTCTAGCTAATGGAACAGTCATTGTACGCTCTCTTCGGAAAAATATCGGTGTCTTACGGCTTGAGCTGCAGTTATACGACTATGAGGATCAAACATGAGCATATTCCTTATTAAGTCTAATCCATGTTCATTGAGATCTGGTATTATTGCACCGAGAGGTTTGGGTGGTCTATGTGGAAAAGCTGTCCAACTGAGCGATACATTCT
This sequence comes from Cardiocondyla obscurior, assembly GCF_019399895.1. NCBI lineage: Eukaryota > Metazoa > Arthropoda > Insecta > Hymenoptera > Formicidae > Cardiocondyla > Cardiocondyla obscurior. The sequence continues at coordinate 4,039,408 of NC_091879.1, read as the reverse complement.
CCGGCCACGCTTGTTGCGACGGAGTACCCAAAACTCTAAAATAAAATAAAGAAACATATATATATATATACATATATTATATATATATGTATATGTATAACGCGACAGGATATCAGACGTAAATTTTATTTTGCAAAATAAACAGAACAAAGTAACTTACTGAAAAATCCTATCGAGTTGATCACCTTCACTGGTACCTGGGAACATTGGTTCCAATTTGCAAAGTTCTGCTAATATACATCCGACAGACCAAACATCTACAGGCGTAGCATAGGAACATCCTAAAAGTACTTCAGGTGCTCGATACCATTGGGTTACAACCTAATTGTACAAAGTATCACCAAGTTTTATAATAATGTTAAATATTTTCTTTTTTTTTTTTCGTGTAATTTATCGTGTAATAAATTAAATTTCGAGTTTATTGAAGTGTTTGGGGAGTGTAACATATTGAATATAACATCTGTTACATACCACGGATGTTAATCTCATTTCAAAGTCGTAGGTTTTGGCTAAGCCGAAATCCGCGATCTTAATTCTCCCTTCCCGCGTTACCAACAGGTTTTGCGGTTTTAAATCCCTGTGAATTATTCTATGGCTATGCAAAAACTCTACTCCGCAAAGTATCTCTTTCGACATTTGTCTTACGAGATATGGCGGAATGTTCGACCGCGGCGAGCTATTCCGATAACGATCTATGTACGAAGCTAGATCTCTTTCCACATGTTCGAACACCAACCAGAGGGTGAGGCCGCGGTCTACTCTTTCAGAATGTGCACCGTCACCCGACGGTAAGTCGAGGTAATCTCCTTGGCAGACATCCAATAATCTGACCTGAATAAAGAAGAACAAATATCTATCAATATCTAGCATTTACATCTACGATACATTAATAATATAATTAATAAATAAAAATATCTGCCTTCGTTTAAAAGTGCAGAGTATTGAATATGTCACGTCGCACATATATATTAAATAACGATAGCTATTTAATTGACATACAATCAATAATAAAACAAGCTCACAAAAAAAAGTGTGTATTAAAAGATACTTACAATATGTGGATGCTCGTATCGTTCAAGTGATTTTAGAGCGGCAATCTCTCTTAGTGTGGACATAGGCAAACCATCCTCCGTTAAAGGTATCCTGACTTTTTTAAGTGCCACAATTTGACCGTTAGTCCCATCTTTAGCTCTGTACACCGTTCCGTAAGCGCCGTTCCCAATAAGAGACAGATCCTCATACGACGCGTGTTCGCGCAATAAGAAACTTTGTACTGTCGTCTCCTCCGATCTTCTTCCGGAAGGACCAGAAAGCTCGCTCTGATCGCTGTACTTCATCACAATCGACTTTAGAGTACCAAGCTGTTCTTCCTTCGAGGTACTCGGGACTGCCTCAGTTAAGATCGCCGCAGGGTCGCTTTCTTGTTCGGGAAGATCCGTTTCAGTCGATTTCCGGGACGCTTCGCTGATTAAAATCGACCGTTCCGTCGTTTCTATCTGCGCTGCAACATCTGAGAGCTGTTTGTCACCTTCCTGAACGAGCACGACTTCCGCCTGCAAAGATATTTCACTCGTGCTCAGCGTCTCGGTGTTTTTCACTTCTACATGCCCCTCTTCGGATGACTCGGATGAAGTTTCGGACTGCTTAGGCTTTTTGGGGGCAGTTGGCGTCGATAAATCTGGTTCGAGCTCTGTGCTCGAACGTCGTGATCTACCAGCCATCACAACATTTCGACTTTTATCTGAAACCAATATATTACTATTATTATTATGTCATACTATACGTACGTAAGACGTAAAATAGACAAAGCCCCCGGATCAGTGTCTTTTCCTCGTTCACGTTTTATTAAAATTTCAAAACGCGCAAGCGGGACGTGCCGGGCCGTCTGCTACGCGACATCTGCATCAACACCTGCGCTCATTTAATAGACCACTATGCAGTATGCCGGCCTCGTCGTCGGCTGTCCAGAACATCTTGTGAACGCAAGGGGTCCTTGCCCTTTTGCTTCCTTCCCTCAAATTCAATACGAAACAAGTCGAATAGTAAAAATTGGAGACATCGGACCCTCGCGAAGAGACAGAAAGTTACGATAGAAGAGATTTCCTATGGTATAATTTATATGGTTTTATTAAATTTGTTAACTGTAAGCTGGCTGTATGAAAAATTGGTCTTAATATCGTAAAATATTTTTTTTTATAAGATTCTTTCACGTGAGAAAAATCTAAAATATTTTTCGTTTAATCGAAAAATAATTGCGTAATAAAATATTCTTCCTCTGTTACGTTAACGACCTAACGTTGAATAACATAATATTGGTAGTTTTAGGGAAGAACGTTACGCAGACGGACGTATTCTCGTGGCTTTGATTAAATTCTTCTATCAACTTCCTCTCGCGATAAGAAGTTCCAAAGCCGAGCGGAAGGAGAAAAAAAAATTTAAACGATTGAATGAAGAAAAGAAGCTAACGTTTATATTGCGAGAATTTTTTTTTGCAATATATATAAATATAAGTACGAGTCTGATATCGAACTAGATAAAGAAATAAAAAAAATTAGTGACCGTCGATGTGTTTCAAGTTTCATGGAACTACTGTGAATAAATTTTGGACGGTGAGATCTACTGTGAAGTAAAAATAAATAATTAAAAAAATAAAATAAAATAAAATAAAATAAAATAAAATAAAAAAAGAAAAAAAAAAAGAACAGAAATATTAAAGCGACTTATGGAACTGGAGAAAAAAGGCTTCGTTCTGGAAACAACCAGCGACTTGGTGGTATGTACAGAGCACATTTTCTCCAAACCATCTTCCTGGAAGAGGCAGATGTTTCCACGGTTTCGTTCAACACCACGAAGAAAGAAATAATGAAGGCAACGAAGCATAGTTTAGCAATACCTTTTTTAAAAGCACATATCAAAAAGACGCGAGTGCGTACGCTCATTCATTTCTGCGACTACCGTTCATTCATATTTATTATATTTATTATATACGCCGAGTTGCTCGCTCAGTATCCAAATGTAAAAGTCGCGTAATGCTTATATTAGAAAAAAAAGAAAAAAAAAACATGACTTTTGCTGACAAATTAGATAACGTAAGAACTTTCGAACGTTGGAATGTCGGATTACTCAATCTTCTTATCGTACTACTCGGAAAAGTACGCACGACGAACACACACTTAGCAAAGTTTCCATCTAAAAAAAAAAAAAGAAAAAAAAAGAAAAAAAAAGAAAAAAAAATTAAAATAAAAAAATGACTTAAAAGAAATAGGTAACATTTTACTTCGCTCATTTTACGACGACGTAACGCCGTCGAAATTCTAGATCGCGCGAGCCGCGCGGGTAAAGTAACACGTGTCACAATTGTTTACGCATCACGCAATGCGTAATGTCAGCGGCATAGCGTGAACATCGCGCGTCATCTCAATTGCAACATAATTAAAGCCACATTTGCCGCTCGCTTGTTTGCAAAGTCGAGCATCGGCGTGCGTACGTCCGTATCGAATAAATGAACGGCCACGTGGGAATGTAAAACACCGTGTGCCATTAATTGGTTACACAATGTGTTGTCACATCACGTTTGGGTAAATTCAAAATTGTCTGTTAAAACTTTTCTTTCTTTCTTTTTGTTCAATTTAGACGACGCGAATATTTCGCTCGCGAATACAGCCTCGCGATTATTCACCGACCTCTCCGTAAAGTTCATACGAATAACGCAGGTTATCTATAAATGTGCAAGTGACGTCTTATCGTGGGAGAATCCTCATATTTCTTAGAAGATACGGGATAACTGCAACCGCTGCAGCTTCGCGGTGGAACTGCAGATTTGAATGAACGCGAATACGAGATAGGCTGCGGTTTTCTCGGTGCCCGGCATAAATTGTACATTAGGAAACGAGCTGGCGGGAATGATTTTCTGGGTTGAGAGGCGTTTTAGCCGCCCGAGTCAACACGCGCGGGTCAATAAATACGCTAGTGGTAGCTAGGAGTAGCGACGAACCAACCACCAACCCCGTCGCCAAGCTGTCGCTTCTTGTCTTATCTTCACACACGCCGAGGCATTCCACACACTCGTCTTTCATAGATACGTTACCCGTAATCCCATGGAAGTGCATTTCTCACGATGGGGCATTACGAAACGCGGCGATAAGTGAAGGCTGTACGGTTTTCGTGCGCGCACGTATGAAGTGAGAAAGAAGTTGTTATTTTTAACAATTTCGATAAGTCGCTCGTAAAGACTCGCCGATTCGTCTTTTTGTTAACGCGAGCGTTTGTTATAATACGACGGAATGAAATAATTAAAGAGACCGGTGGGAAAAGTACATCCGACCGGTATTTATGATAAGAGTATCGCCGATTTTCTTTTTTTTTTTTCCCCCTTTCTTTCTTTCTTTTTTTTTATTACTCGCGCGTAAGAAATTAGAAATATCCATGCATTAAAGTCTTCGCAACTCAACATAATTAATAAATTCGCCATGGTCCCGGGGAAATGCGAACTATTCGATTGCCTTTGACGTCTTGGAATTTTTGCTCGTCAACGGCACCGGCGTTGGAAACAAACTCGAATCGATTTTTCATCCGGGGGTCCCTGCGAAGAAGCGATCGGCAAATGTTCGCGGCGAAGGGATTTCGGGTATACCGGCCTTACACACGCAACGCAACGCGAGGATACGTTTTACGGCGGGATCCCTCACCTCGCCTCGCGTCAGCCGATAATGCAAAAAGAAGAAAACTACCGAAACCGGCCGCTCATATTTCACTGCGAGCTCTGCTTTCGAGAAGCCGGCTCGACCGATCTCTTTCTCTCCCGCGGTCCCCCCCTCCCCCTCCCCCCCTCTCCCGAAAGGTTCTTCGGCGCGTCTGTGCCGCGTTCCAGGCCTAGCGGGTCCGTGAGCGGCGGCAAAACCCCGAAATCGAATCCCCACATTCCGCGTTTACCTACCTAATACCTACCGATGCTGAGGTGCTGACCTCCCGCGTGAGGAGCGAAATAGCAGAAACCGCGAACGACGCGTACACTACGCGGTGGGCTGCGAGGAGATAGCGAAGGCGGCGGTAAAGATGACGGCGACGATGACGACGGTAAGCGGCCGCGGAAGATAGAACGGCGATAGGAGAAGGCGGCGAGGCGGACGGACGGACGGACGGGCACGCCGCGCGCGCGAGACGCACAACACAACTGAAGATACATGTACGGCCCGGGCCTGAGCGCGCGCCGGAAACGATATTAACGAGTGCCTCGGCGGTACGTACTCGCTCGTAAGCACTCGCGCGAGACACAACGGGGTTATGCGCCGCACACAGGAGGCGACGACACGTCACGCGTACAAGCCGTACACCCAGCCCGTTCGCCGCTCACTACTACTCGCTAACCGCCGGCCAACGAATCGTCAGGCTGTATCCGGCAATCCGCCGTTTCAGCCGGCAGGAGATCCGGCACAGACCGAGCTGTGGGTCAAGCCGAACAACCGAGGCTCGTCACGTCGGCCTCAAGCCTCAACGGATCCGATCAGTTGACGGCGGGCCCTCGAGCGGGTTGGCCGGTTTCCGAAGGGATTGTTCATCGTTGCGTTTTATGCATGCGGTCTCTCTCTCTCTCTCTTTCTCTTTCTTTTCCTTCTTTGCAGCTGCCGTTCTATTTTCCAGCTCGAACCACGATCGGATTACCGAAGTAAGCACACTTCATTGCTTCAGAAAAAAAAGAAAAAAAAGAAAAAAAAAAAAAAAAAAAGCGAAAACGTACGTTTAAAAGACAACTTAAAAAAAAAATTTTGCGACAATTTGATGTTACAGAAATATTTGTCTAATCGTAAGTATTGACAATAAATATTTTATCTTATTTATAATTTAGATAAAAAAAAATAAAAAAAAGGAATTAATTTTTTTTTCTCTCTCTCTATTTTTTAGAGCAGTCAACATTCTGTTGTACTTACATATTTATGGCCACAGTAAGCGATCCCTAGAGCGGACGGCGCGTCGTTTAAATAGACTTTACAGGTGACGGAGGAGGTATAACTTTTCGTCATCTTGCGGAACCTTAGTTTGGGAAGCGCTGGCTGAAAGAGAAAGGGAGAGTGCGCCGCTATTTCGAAGACCCCCAAAAGCTTTTGTGAATCGCTGTTTCGGAGGGACGCGACGCGACGCGGTACCGCAGCCGATAGCCCGTTTTCGAATTACTGAATGGCAGCGCACGCGATACGCTCCGCCGTTTATATGAACGGAACGGAGTGGAGCGGGATTGCGATTTCTCGGCGATACGTTCGCGGAAATGTATGACGTTTCAGCCGTGTACTACCTGTTTACGGTATAGGAATGTGATTCACTACGCTCAGTCAGTCATCCTAGAGTAACACGTCATTCGATTCAAGTCTAGAGCAATAGTCGGGGGCGATTCTTGGACGGTATCCAAACATATTAAACGCCGGATTCTCTTCTGGGAAATGCAAGCTTTCGGCAATTCGGTCAGCGAAGCCATTCGCCGATCAATCGTCCCGAGTGTTCCACCGAAAAAAAAAAAAAAAAAAAAGGAAAGAAAAAAGGAAAAAAAAAAAAACTTGCAAAGCTACAACAGCCCGAGTACGCAACATGTTTAGAAAGAAGTCAAATTAATTTGTAAGAAACACGCAGGCACGTACGGCATACCCAACCCATACACCCGTACACAAAATGAGACCGCGGAGTTCAATAGCCGCGTTAGCATGCGAAGGATGCGCGGCGGCTTTAGAAACGAGGAGGGCCCGGGGTGACAATCGGTTACGAATTACCGTTTTGCTTAATGAAGATTACCGAGATCTACAACAACAGCCTTATCCGTCGCGCGACGATGAATGACTTCTATTTCTTTTTTCTTCTTCTTTTTTTTTTTTTTTTAATCAGCAGAGAACGGACGCGATAGAAATCGAAATGTATAGCTCGACGTTCGAAAGATAATTCGTGGACTGAGTCACATTCGCGGTTTATCGAGAGCTGATTGTCAATACGCGACTTTGACGTGGAAGTAATAAGATTATTATTCTTCTGCCAAATTACATTACATAACAATTACGTTCGGCGGTCACGAGGCATATACAATCGGGCGTAAGTTTCCGAAGTAATTTCCTTTCGATTTCACTGAGAAACGAGAATAATAAAAAAAAAAAGAAGCACTTATCCGCTCGCGAGAAGTCGGGCGAACACGAGAATTCCGTGGCGTTCTCACCGGCGCCGACACGAACGGGGAGGGCAGACGTCTCTCGCTGAACGTTTTACCATTCTAGACCACTCGTCTTTATCAGTAGCACAAACACGTGATAAACCTTTTTAATCAAGCTGTTATATTTACAGACACCCAATTCTATCTCGAACTAAAAGCGAGATAGATACGCCGACACAGCATGTATTATTTTCACACCTCCGCGACGAACGTATCTTCGCGCGTTTAGTAAAAAAAAAAAAAAAAAAAAGAAAAAAGAAAGAAAAAGAAAATAATCTCTTATGTCGTCCGAGTCGGAATTAAGTCTTGCGATGTAATTCCTACCCGCTGTCTACGGTAACGCAGGAATATATCATCCCGGGACGCGCGGTAAACGCACGGAAAGGAGAAAGCGCCCGTGGTAAGAGAGAAAAGCAAGGGTAAACAAGAAGAGAACGCACCAGTGCAGCCTCACTGCATCCTCGAACGCGGTCGGCGCGACGGCCAGACAGTAACGCAGGACCACGTGCTCGCAGGCGTCGGACGCGCTCGCAGGCCGGCTGGCAGACGTTCCTGGTGAGCTCGTCGATCGTCATCACGGCCGTCATCACGCTGAAGGCGGCGCCAGGTTGCGGATGACCCGGGCGCTCTTCTTCGCGGCGCGGCGGGGACCGGCCGGGAGGGCCTCACTTTCGTGGCCTCTCTCTCGCTCTTTCTCTTTCTCACGCGGCACGGCGACGAGCGTGATGTTGCGCGCTCCGAGACATGAATGGAATGCTTCCTCTGGCGGGCGATGCACGCACGCAAAAGACGAGCCTCGACACTGGAATGGAATGGACTGAGGGGTTCCAGCCACGGGTCTGGCCCCGGGAGTGGGGCCGGCTCTCTCGCCAGACCCTTTACAGGGCTTGCTTTAATATCAGGAACGTATCTTCTATGCCGAATCAGCTCCGTTATGTATGTGAACGCGGCGTCCTGCGTGAACGCTCCAGCACTGCAATATTGCAAACAGTATAATTGTGTTAAAAAAAATTAAATAAATATATATATATTTGTTAATCGATTTTTTCTTTTCTTTTTTTTTAATTGTTAAACGGAACATTTTTAGCCAGTTTATTTATATTTAGTATTTTATTAATTTTATTAATAATTGCAAGCACGTCTTTATTGCATATATATCTTCGAATGACTGACTAACGCGCTGCGCTCGTTTATGATTAGAAGACCTTTCGTCCGCGTCATTCGGTTATTCAACCAGCTCATGCAAAATTATTCTACGTGACGAACCAGTGATGCATCTAACGCCGCCTGTTTCTATAAGTGCAGTAACGCAGTGACGCATGCTGCAGCCAGATGAACGTATGAATCAGTGACCATTATTGCCGCCCAACGAGCTATTGTACTTTCGGCCGTCCGCGTGGCTAACAAATCCGGAAAGATGACCGATAATCAATTGAAATAACGACCGAAGATCTCCTGTTTCTCCTCTCTTCCTATCTTGTTTCATTTGCTTTCACAAACTTCTTTTTTTTTTTTTCTCTCTCTCTCTTTCACAGTCAATTAACGAGATATTGTACTTCCGGTCAATTAATCTTAGAACTATATTTTGATTAACGTTAGCCTTTTTCAACTTTATTACTATTGCATCGTGAAATCGAATGAAAACTGCTATTTATTACTGCGAGTATCGCATTTTGTATTGATAATTGAGGCAGGAAGAATTAGATTAGATAGCAAGGCGAGTCCTTTAATCTTATGTTAGTAGCAACGGATGGCGCGACGCACGATACATTCCACATGGAAAATATCCGGCTGGGTCTGGAAAAATAAAGAAGACCTATCCTCCGTTACGTGCCGAATAATAAGGGCCCGATGCACCGACAAAGTAACTATTTCTTTGTCGTAATGGGCCCTCATTAAAATATTCAAACCGCCTAGAAGAGGAATGCGCATTTTAATTGCAGATTGTTTCCGAGAATCCACATAGTGGGCATATGTGGCCTCCAGAATTTACTTTATTTCTGAATGGGGACTTAATTCTCGGTTTTAATTTCCAAGCCGCGGTAAAAATGTATTGGGACGCTCTCGAAGGAAAATAATAAAGGATATAATGCTGGGGTTGTCTTTAGACGTTGCACCGAGAGAAACACCTGGAGAACGTCTACACCTGGTTGCTCATAGAAGTCCTTTCATCGTGTTTTAGCGCGGTACTCTGAGAGGGACGGTGAAAGCACAATGAACCAACTGTAACCCTAGAAAACATGTCGATATGCACTTAAGTTTCTTATCGATACATCGAAAGAAAATGTATTTATACGCTGCAGTCTAAGGAGAAAAAAAAAAAAAAAATTAAATATATCTTACGCGAGCAAAAATCGCGTCCAGGTCATCCGTTCGCGCTCACTTTTGACGCGATCTTGCGCTTCGCCAACGCTAAACCAATCTGGCAAGGAGCCGAGCTCCTTGCTCGTTGGCGCTTTTAGCGTTTTCTGATATAACGTACGCGAAATAGGACGTGGGTTAGTGGCTCCTTTATTTTCGTTCCAGCGCGGACCGAACAATGGGGGATCTAAATTGGGCAAAAACCAGTCCGACATCTAGTTTGGTAAGGTCGGAGAGGCATTCTGGTGCACAGTGGGACCAGGAGCAACGCCAGGGGGTTAGCCGAGAAGGGCAAGCCGGGCAAGAACGGCAGAAGGCAGGAAAAGAAAAAGTGAGGCCAGAGGGAGGCACGTCGATGGACTCACAATGCGGCGAGAATCGTACAAAGCGACCAAGATCGGCGATCGATCCAGCGAAAAGCGTTCTGGAGTTCCCTCAGAAGCCGCAGATCGACTCCGCAAAAATAAAAATCGCGATCACCACGGGGAAGATCTGTTTTGCGTTTATGCTATTCTACCACCCGCCTAGTTAGTTCACTGCACTCTCGAGTTATAACGCAAATTTCGTTTTATTTATTAATTATATCTATATCTATATATAATAAAATATTTTTATAAATAAATAATCTTTGCCGGGTATAATTACCTAATTAAAAAATTTGCTTATTCGTATATCTATTAATGATAAAAGGCACGAGAGGATCACGAGTTATCAGTTGAGTCAGACTTGTGCGCACGACGCATCATATGTTGGCAGAAATCGGTAAAAGATGAACTGAAATTACCGACGAATAATTCGAGATACCTTCGTTAGAGGAATATGTAGATAATTATAAGTCATACTTGTAATTAACAGCCGCTGCTTGACATAAAAAAATTTTTTTTTTTAAGCAAAAAGTAGACAGAAGCTTATATAAAATTTCAATTGTAACAGCTTTAAAAAGAAGTGACATTAATGATATTTCGAGGCTCCCGTACTCGAGATGCATTGAAATCCCGTTAGCTATACATGTGCGCAACTTTACACACGTTACACAATTACTTACAATTACTTGATTGTACAATGTACATGAAGCAGAATTTTAATGACATTTCTAAAGATAATTCTCTTAAATTAAAATTGTTTTTTATTTTATTTCTATTTTCTCTATTATTCTAAAGCTTTATTTTACAAGTTATACTCAGGAAACTTTGTAAAAAAAAAATCTGTAAAATATGTAATACATTTTAAAATAAATCACAGAAAAAAAAGAAAAAAAAATTGCGTTTTCTGAATCTGACGATTTCAATTCCCACTAAGCTTTCCATTTCTATTTTCCGTTTTTACGCCGCCGAAAGCCTACCTGTTTCCAGTTTAGAGAACTGGATACACAGACTATGGTCAAAAGTTATACAGTATCGGTCCCGCAGGTAGAGCGGCAGGCAGGTAGACACGCTTCGTCGCAGAAAATGTTGGGAGAAAGAGAGAAAGAGTGATGGAAGTGGGGAAAAAAGACTGCTTTACGGAGTAGGAATGGTGGCAGAAAGCCATGGCATAGTAGAAGTTAGCCACGAAGACGACGTACATACCCGACGTACTTTCAGCGGTGCACAGTGCACCATAGCTATGGCATAGTTAAAGTGGGAGAAACCGTGTATGACCGTTCTCAGTCTGAGCCAGTCTCGTGTGAACGACCGTGAAGTGTACCTCGGATAGTGCACGTTCAGGACCTTGAGTCCTATCCTTTCCGCACTGACACGAGCTGCAGGATAACCAGCTGTTAATCAACCTAAACTTAGTGCTCTCATCGCCGTGCACCGTTTCACCCTCGGATTTCAATAGAAAAAAGAAAAGAAAGAAGAAAGAACCTAGTCGGCATTGCTGATTATTCGTTCTCTCAAGAAGAAACTTATTGCTCCACTTCTACGCTTTTTGATGTGTGCCTCACAAATGTTTTTTATGTGAATTAATTATTGAGGAAATTGCACTGGATTTCGCGAATTGAGATATTATATCGAGAACCTCGTTGGTTTTTTTTTTTTTTTTTTTTTTGATTGATTCGTTATTCTGCATTAATTTAATTTGTTAAAGAGATTGCAATATTGTTTTTAAAATTGTAATTGTTATTTTGTAAATTTATTACGTTGCTATACTATTTTTTTTTTTTTTTGTAAAGAGTACTTTACGTTTTAATCAGTCCAAGAAATATTTGTACGTTTTTAATTATAAAATTGAGATTTTATTATTTTTTTTTCTTTTTAAGGAAGTAATAATTGTTACTAAAATTATTTTGTTAAATATAATTATATCCAATTTTACGTTTTAATAAAATTTACAAGTTTTCTTTGTAAGAGTTAAAAGAAAATTATTTTAAAAAAAAGTTCCGACAAGAAACTTATTCATTTTTTTTTTTTTTTAAGTAATTCAAAGTAAAATACAACTTAAAGCGAAATAACGAGATAACATGAATATTACAAATATGCAAAAAAGAAAAAAATAGTCGGCTTTGTGAAACAAACTATCTCATCGAATATTAAATTAAAGTCCGGCATATTGACCAAAAACCTGACGTGTACGGCAGTCTGATCCGCCGCCAAGTAGGTCAACCGGCGTGTGCGAGAGTGCGAGACTGAGTAAAAGAAAAAAAAAAGAAACATTACAAGTGGCAGGATAAGGGAAGAGAGAAAGACAGAGAAAGAGAGAGAGAGAAAGGAAGAGGGCAAAGGAGGGAAAAAAAAAAAAGAATGGCGTGCCGTAGGCAGCGCTCGTGAAGTCGACTTTCCTGATGTCCAGCGGCTCGTTGTAGGCATGTTATCTAAAATGGCGGACATTGGCAGACACCACAGCTCGTTTCGAATTGTCAAAGATCGACTTGGGTGCGCGGAATCCTGAAGGGATCCACGCGGCATCGCGTTAATCACATTTACATCCTTGATCTCATTAAGGATAAACCGGGGTGCAGAAGCAGTCTGCGATCATGACGGGACCCATTGGGTCGAAGGTCCTCGCGACCTTGACGATCCTTATACTAGCCGGTAAGTTTGAATAAAGAGAAGTTTGGAATAAGACAGCGAATTAAAATGAAAGAGAAGTCTATACACGTGAGACTCCTAAAGCACTTTGGAATTTATCTGACCCACGATTGTAATATCGTTAATTGTAAATACCTTTTTTTTTTTTTCTTAATAAAATACAATTTTAAATAAATGCTACGAGATAGATTTTTAAGATTCCGAAATATTTGGAGACATCAACGAGCGCAGTGCAATATCGTTGTGGCGACATTAACGCCGAATTTAAATATGTCAGCGTCGCGTTATTTTATTCGGGTGATTAGCGTAATTTACGAGAATTAAAATGCAACGTGTCTCGAACGTGTCACGAACCTGTCCGATAGGTTTTTTTTAACGGCGTGTCGGTATGCCCGTAACCGGTATCTTGACCTCCACCGAAAAATTTAATAGATTCGAGAACGTTGGATTGGCGTTCCATCGAGTCGCACTTACTAGCTATTAAATAATTCAGGAATATTTTATCATTTCCTCGTTGGACGTAATGTCTGTGAACTTTGCGAGAATTCCATCAACACGACTGTACTCATGTATGAATACTGATGTCTATTTTTTTTTTTTTTTTTTTCGACAAGCATGTCAAGAATTCATGCAAATATTACGCGGCTGCGTAAATAGAAGCACGTCCGGTTTCTCGCGGCGGCGTATGCGTCAGTACTACCTGAGGAGATAAGCGCTTTGATATCCGTGCCGTGTTATTACGCGTCTGGTTTCAATTATATGGAAATCTCATTTGTTAAATCAAGTTCGCAAACTCGATCCGCGGTACATACGAAATGACGAAGCGCACATACGAGAGTAACGTGGGATTTAATTAATTAATATCTCGCCGTGCGTTACAATAAGCTGCGCGGAGGAAACACCGCGTTCGCCGGGAGAGATTTCTCCGGTTTCGCGAATGGAAACGTTCGGAAGTCGTCACGCAGTCGGGTTGAACAGTTGGCGACGAAAATTACGAAACGCGTGCGGACATGTGCAATTCGTTCGATACCGCTTTGAAGCCCGCATAAAATTGTAGAAGTCGAATAAACGTGACGTGACCTAGATTTTTCTCACTCGTCATCGACACGTCGCTCCCGTAGCTTTCGTGAGTTTTACCGTCGTCACGTCGGACTTTCCGTTTACGCAAGAAGAGATATTTGCATGAAGCCACCAACGTCATCGCGAAGGCGCGCGCGGGAGCAACGACACCGCGAATTCTACGTACGTATATCCGGCATAGAGTTTCATCACTCCCCCTGACTTTCGCCCGACCGCACGAACCGTGAAAGTGTCACCAAATCGCTGCGTGGACGGTGGAACAAAAAGCGAAGGCTAACGTTCGAAACTACGCTCGTAGAATTCGCCACCTCGATGATGCGCCGAGATAAGAGTCCACTTATCTGCGAAAAAAAAAAAATTTGCAAAAGCGAAAGTCGAAAGTCGAATTTCAACCGTGACCTGTACTTTACGTTGCGCGAAATGCGACGCCAATTGTAACGGCCGTCGTGGTTCGTAAACGAGAATAACGTCGATTTTTCCAGCCCCGCGTTATCAAATTGCACCCGCGCGAATACGAATTGTCGCGTTTACCAGCGAAAAGAATAAATATTGGGCTGGAATGGTGTACCGTTAACTCTGCCGTTACCGCCTCGAGAGACGGCACATAGCACGGTATACACGTCCATGGGTAAGCCCCTGTCAGGTTTCTTTCCTGCTTCTTTACGGTTGCGTTAGACAAAATTTATTGACGTTTACTTAGCGCGAGAAAAAAAAAAGAAAAGAAAAAGAGAGAGAAAGAAAAAAAAATAAAAAACAGTTAAATTGGTCACGGTGTTAAAAAATTATTAGCGTGTTCCAGTTTGCTTCGCCTTGTTTCTATTATTATTTCAAATATGTGTCAATTAAAAATTGGGGAAACAGATAGGATACCGAAGGAGTGGTGCGCTCAGTGGTCGTGTTCGAGTTCGCTCCACTGCAAACAATAAAAGATTACTCGACTACTCGAGATTTAATGCAAGAGCTATTAAAGCGCGCGCACGTTATGAGAAATTTGTCGAGGCCGTGAGAACCGGATCGATCTTTTGAATTAGATGGGACAGGCCGGAGATTCTCATGCTCTAATCGGTACTCTTTTTTTCCAAGTCGTCCACGCGCGTAATCGCCCTAATGTCGGCTTCGGGTCAATAGTCATTATCGCCGGGATTATCAACTGAAAGGCGTTCGAGAGAACCGGTGATATATTTTTTTTAAGGCTTAGCTTCGTTCTCTTTCTTTCGTCGTTCGCAGGTACATCGATTACGGCGAGTGATGCTCCGTAAGAAGCTAATTAACGAAGTAAAAGTACCGCTGAAGATCGTCGCGCTGCATAGGTACTCTCTCGCATATCTGCCCGCTAATTATTTCGAGTACGATCGCACGGAGGCGACGCGACGTTTCGTCTCGTCTGACCGAGAGCGGGTATCGCGGTTCTCGTCGACGAGATGCAGAATATTCCGGTCCCCACGAGAGACCCGGCGAGACTGCATTCCGTTCATTACAACGGTGGCGTCGCTTGCTATGCAATTCACCTACATTCTCACGGCTTCTCCGGCTCGCATTAGAGAGATCATAATGCCCGCGAACTCCGTTACTCGTTTGCGGCGCGCAAACTGTAAAAAATATATATCTTTCATTAATGCGCGCCCGATAAAACGTCGCCGCGGGCTGCACCCGAAACAGACCGGCTGCAGTTTTAAATAGACGACTTCGGCGGCTTCGACGAAATTTATTTCGCGCTTACTCGATCGTTGTTACCTTGGCCGACGAAAAAAGTAGCAGCCGCACCAGCCGCCGCTCGAACATCGCGATTTATTTACTTAATTGCCTGATTACTCTGTAATAATAATTATCCATAACTATTATTCGCTCGTAACGCTTTTGATCGATACTTTGCTAATGTGTGCTCAACGTTTTATTTTTCATAACTTGACATACTTTTCAAAGGGATAACTGTATACCAGTCGGGAATCTCATTTACGCCGGGCGTTGCATTTTCATTGAGATTAAATTATGTTCTCTTCTGCACTGTGTACTCTACCAATTGTCAGCTCCGTCAGACAATAATGCAGGAGTTTGTTTGTAATTGCGATGTATTATCCTGTTACGCGAAATGTCCTATTGTCGAGAACATCGGGCTTCTTGCGGCTTTCAGGTGTAACTAGACTTGCAACAGATAGTTCGCGGTGCATATATTATGCTGGATGCCATTGAAAGGAGATGCCGTGAGAATGCCAGGCGAATTACACACCCGTCGCTATTCCAAGGGTCTGATAACTTTTATTATTATGCGGAAGTGAGCGGAGTACGCATCCTAAGCTTTTCCAGAATTTCCGTCGGCGTCCGCGTATTTAAATGACATTCAAAGTACGCGCAGGAAGAAAGCCACGAAGAATCTCGCCACATCCGCTACCGCATTTTTTTTTATTTACACGTATTTAATTGTAGTAACGTTTGCATATAAAATAATTAATTATTTCAAGCATTTACGTCGAATCTGACTATTTAAATATTATATATATTTTCCAACGAGAGTTAATTTAAGGTAACTCTTAGCGATCGCGATTTATCGTATTTTAATGTCATTAGTTGTTTTATCATTACTTCACATCAGCCTTTGCCGTTGCGATTTAATTACGATAACAGAGCACTACGCGTGCTGCAACGGTGCATCGTAATGAAAAGAAAAAAAGAAAGAAGTCCATGTACGGAACGCGTTTGAATGCAGGCTCTAAGACCGAGGTCCGTAATAGATGTAGTTACGTCGAAGTTTGAGGTAAATAATCAAATCTGATTGGCGATTTTTTTAAAGCTCGCTACGTTGTTGTAAAGTCCCGGGAGTCGATCGCATCGAAGAGAACAATCGCGTCGGTCGATGATTTATTGGGTGTGTGCGATGCGCGGCGGAGGCGAGGCTTCTTCGGGAGAATATTTACGAGCCCGGCCGCGGCGAACCGACTCGCGGAGGCACAAATGTGCTTTTTACCTGAACGATCGGCACCCTTCGCTAATGAATAATTAATAGTCGACGCCGCGGTCGGCCAGCAACGCGAGCGGCTTTAATCGCTCGGCTGGACCGGCGCGCCGGCAGCAACTTCTTCGGGGTCTAGGGATCTCGAGGAGGCTTAGCCGCCTATTATCTCGCGGTACCGCTCGGATGATGAGCGCTGATTATGTTCACGTTTTATCAATTTCCACTTTTGCAGATACGACAATTTTGCGCGACCGTAATTGCGACGACGCGAAATGTATAATTTCCTTGACGAGGCTGTTTCGCGATATTATACAATTCCGGTATTCTCGTAATTCGCCTTGTGGAAAGAATAATTGATTGAAACCTTTACGGTAACTCATATAGCCGACCGATTGTTATTATCTAATTTTCTAGTATTGCCTGCAATTTAAATGTCAGCCCGAACATCTTATTGATTCAGAAACAATTCCGTATATGATTAGAAGTTTTTTTTTTTTTTTTTTTTCTTTTATGTACGCTGTTCGGAGAGAAACGTAGATAATTTTGATTTGATACTGCCGATCTTGTTTCGCGCTATTGTCGTCAAAGGTGAAAGTCGCGAGAAGAGGGAAAGGCCCCTGGAAGGAAAAAGAAAAAACGGTTCTCTAATATGCACACTTTCTACGATAAGTAAGAAATGCATCTTTGTGATCTTGCAAACGTCACGTCGGCTGCGAGGATATTTAAGCGGTCATGTACGTACGTTCCATTAGGTGGACGCGATTAATTGTTTTGTCCGGCGTATTCCATATTTATAGGCGATATTTAGGTCGGCCTGGGTATTATCGAAACATCGTGATCTATGCCACGGTGCGTCGTCTTAGTTTCACTTAAATTGCTTCGCGCGTCGCTGCATCCCCGCGCGAAAGACACGCTATTATTCGACACGTGTACGAAATGGAAGTCGCGGTTTGGAATCCTCAAAAGAGAGCCCGCTACTCAGGACTCGAGTGTGAATCAGTTGACTTGAAAGTCGTTAAACTGGATATTACATGCGCGTTTAAAGAAAAAAAAAAAATTATAATTATCCGACAGATTACATCACGGAATAAAAATTTTGTTTGGTTACGGTTGAAGTTTGATAAGACAAGCGAGTAGGTAGAAGTTCCGGGTTTAGTTTCAATTTTTTTAATTTAAAAAAAAATTAAAAAAAAGGACCGGAACCATTTAATTTACGGTATTCTTCGATTACAGTTACCGCCGACTTTAGTTCTTTTTTTTTTAATTCTTTTTTTCGCCGTTTGATTGAGATACGTAAGTCTTAATTCTAATTCCTTTTTGCACAATCTACGTTAATGGTTTTAAGTTCGATGCAGATTTTTAATTGTATTATACATACAGAGAAGTTTCATTACATAAAACGGAAATGCATTGGGCATCTTTATCCTCTTTGGTGCTTTTATTTTGTAATTATAACATTAAGGAAGCAAGGCTTAGAAAATTGCGAGACAAACGTTTCATTTGCGGTGCAATTCCATGTGAAACGGATGAGCGTGTTATGATAATATTAAATGTGTTATCGCCAATCATGTGGGAAGAAGAACTTCACGAGAAAAATTCAACGTATGCTAGCCTACCCTTTCTTACGCGATAATAAATTAATTACATGAGCGAGAGTCACTCTCTTGGATTGATCTTTGATAATTTCTCAATCATATAATTCTTTTGTAAACTTGATGCTACTCGAGCATTTTATATCTAAAGTTCAACACTATTCTGCTTCCGTTATAACGATTTCTTAATTTTTTTTTTTTACAATGTGTTTTTTTTGTGCCTTTTCTTGCTGTGGATTTTAAAGAACGGAAAATTGCGTACCTCAAAAATTTTACCGGCCATCAAATGCGAACGTTCATCTTCGCCAGCTGTTTCTGCAACGTTTGACAAACGTTTTTACGTTATATACATTACATTATCGTCGCCGAGTTAAAACTCGGTTAAAAGCAATCGACGAAAATTAAGTACCCATTAAAGCCGTCCGTCCGATCTCTAAACGAAACCAATTTTACTACTTTTGTCTCGGCAAAACTATCGCGAGTGTAATCGAGACAAGTGGCCGGCCGTAGCGGTCACTTCCGTATATTCCATGATTGGCTTTCCTATCGGGAGGAATCTAAGACCGCTGATCGATTTCGACGCGGCAATCGCCAGCGATGCGCCCGACTGCCGATGTCATTGAACCTTTTTACCTTCGATTGAAAGGCGCAAGGTGCTATCGGGGCGCGAGAAGGAGAGGTGAACCGAGGCTGTAAGAGCTCTAGAGGTGAACAGAGCGCAATCGTAATTTCATACCCGTCACGTTCGCGATTGGTCAAACGGCTCGATACCGGCCTCGAGAATGTCAACCGCTCAAGTACCGTTCACCTCGACGGATTGACTGTGGAACTCGACTGTCGACTTTTTTTTTTTTCTTTTTCACTCGGCATGGATCATCGTACTGGCTGATCCGCCCTTTCGCGAGAAGGAGAGACCGGTGAGATCACCTGACTGCTCGAGGGCAGGGTCACGGATACACCTTCCCGATGGTCTTGAAAATTCCCGCTTAATTTACGTGCCGAAGAATTTGTCCCGAAATCGAAAAGGTTTCCTCCCCCTCCCTCTCACTTTTTCCTCTTAATTGTTTGCGCAAGTATTCCACTTTAATTCTCGATCATCGCGTAATATGTCGCTCCGAGAGGAAAAAAAAAAGTAAAAAAGAAAAAAAAATTAAAGAAGGATTTATATCGTGCAAAATTAATTCGTCGAGGAAACGAGATTATTTACGGTGCGACAGATAACCGGAATGGTTGCGATAAATTTTCGCTAGCCCAGCACAAAGGGCT
The DNA here is from genome assembly GCF_019399895.1 of Cardiocondyla obscurior. Taxonomy (NCBI): domain Eukaryota; kingdom Metazoa; phylum Arthropoda; class Insecta; order Hymenoptera; family Formicidae; genus Cardiocondyla; species Cardiocondyla obscurior. Next base: position 4,019,962 of record NC_091879.1, on the reverse strand, counting down.
ATTTCGCGTATCTGCGGCAATCGTGCGATTTTAACAGTTTCCTTCCGGAACCTTTCTCGTTTAATAGGGTCGAGGTGCGAATCCAACGTATACCGTAAAGTACCTTTTCAGAGTACCGTTTGAGTGCGAAATTATTTCATCTGTGTCTCGATCAAGTGCGCGAGATCTTTCTCACGCGAGGCATGGCAGGGCTAATTACGCCCTAATGACGATATAATTATACATTTTTTTTTTTTTTTTTTTTACGCGATGGAATGAGGAAGTGACCACTGCGATTCAGCATGCCCTTTTTTTTCATCCGCTGCAACAATCCAGCGGTATATTCGCGACCCAGCCCTGTGCCCTGGCCTCTTTATTCCTTTGCATACCGGCACGTCGGCGCTAAAACGCAATTTGGTCTTTTGTGAACGGTCGCGTTGATGAGATATCACGAAAAAGGTTCATCAACCTTATATGCAAGTAATATATACCGCGGGTCCCTCGAGCATGGCGAGTATTCCTTATACGACCGTAAGTCTAATAGTCTTCACTTCAGTGGTTTACCGTTTTAATATTCGCGTAAAGTACGAGCATGCATTACTATTAGGTTTATCGCCCTCACATAAGAGATGTGTAATAAAATCGAGCATAAGTACAATTTCCTGTAGCATCATTAATAGAACACAAAAATTATATATGCGTGCACAAAGTGTCTTTTCTTTTTCTTTTTTTCTTTTCTCTCTAAAAAATTGAAATTATATAAACGTACGTAATTTTTTATCATTATTACTATTACTTTCAGATGTGTTGGCGATACAGAACGATAAAACGTCCTCCCGGATGTCTCGGGAAAACATCGTGCTGAGTGCCAGCGCTTACACTGGTCCCGAAAAAACATCGAGTGGAAGCCAGTTGGACGAGACGCGAACTTTTCAAAAAACTAGTCCAGCGTTTCAGCTGGAAAGCTCGAAAAACTTTAACGATTACGACAGGGAAGAGACTATCGTGTTCAAAGATACGATCCACGACGAGACCGTCGACGAGCTGACGTCGTCCAAGCACGTTGCCCACATCGACGGCAACAACATAGAAGCAAAAGCTGGGGAGTACTATCAGTAAGTTCGATTTCGTTTTTATTTGCTCGAAATAAATATTTGCTCGAGGACGGATTGTAAAATGATCGTTGTCGCGAGTAGCATAGCGCCCACCAGCAGCGAGTCGATGTCGGGGGAAGGACAAGGGGCTCCGCTGAGAGTAGATCTTCTGTCGGAGCCCCATCAGCTGGCTGGCGCGCCGAGGCAACAAGTACAACATTTACTATTAACGGATCAGCAGCGGCGAGGTCGTCAAGAAATCCCGAAGACCTATAGCGACCACGCGCCTCCGCCGATCCTGCAAACCGCCTCGCCAGGTCAGAGACAAGCGAATCCTGACATACAGGATATAATCACCGGTATCGTTAAGCTGCTCAACGGCAACGTAAACGTGGCCGCTAACACCGTCAGGCCGTTGAGGCCGATACAAGCCACGAGGTGAGCCGAATAAATTCGAATTTATTATAATATTTTCACGTGTAAAAAAAAATTACGAAGGACCGTCTGATTATTGGTAACGACATAAAAAATTTGCAGGATTAATAATAGAGGACCGCCTAGAATATCGGACGTGCCGCCGTTGCTGACGGATTTTGACACTCCCGGTATGAGTCCACCACCGCCGCCACCGTCATCTCATCCTTATCCGTTCGAGAAGCCCCCTGCACTTGACAAGCCACTGGAGAGACCGATTAGGCCCTTCATCAGCGGGGTACCATTACCGGAGCAAGTCGTGCCGCCTTGGAGCTGGGACTCTTCACATAGTACGTTCCATACATCCGCAAATAATTATGCATTAATTAATCATTTATTTTGTATGGATGCTTTAACATAGCGGAACGTAAATATATGAAAGAAAATAATTTTCCGGATAGTTTAATGAAATAAAAGTTATTTAATTATAATTATAAAGCAACCTTTTTAATTTCATTCTTTTTCTTATTAAAATTAATCGAAAAAATTATATTACATTTTTTTTCTTTTTTTTTTTAAGGCAACAGACGTCCAGCACCGCCTTACAAACCTTCGCTACCATCGCTGGATTCCTCTTTCCATCGCGATAAAAATCTTTCGACGACCGAACATTCGTATGATTTAAAACCGGAATCCGAAACACCTCACGAGAGTTTTACAATAAAGAAAGATGCTAGTCATCAAGAAACACTCGAAAACAAAGATAGTAAAAATAATACGAGAAATTCTAGTGCCGATAAAAATCGTGTTGAAACCTCGGCAGCTAACGAATCGACTACTCAGAACGCGACGAAGAAGATCGAACACGAAGAATCCACGAAAAAGCATCATTTAATTCACAAATATCATACGCCGTCAAAAGAAAACAAGATCAACAGCGAGGAAACGTTGATTCTCGGTCTCGCTACGAACATCGTTTCTGCCCACACGACGCAACGCGTGGAATCTTCGGTAACGTCCTCAAACGATCACATTAAAATTACGAAGCCGTCGAAAAGCGAGGAAAAATTGTCCACAGTACCCAAAGGGGAAAAGCCAATTGAGAAAACTACCTCGAAGATATTTTCGACCAGCACCCTGAATATCGAGACCAGTTCGTCCGTTCAAGTGATCGAAACTACGTCGACGAAAACTCTTCGGCCGACCGCGACCACCGTGAAATCAAGCGTTGATTCTCACTTCGGTGTGGCCTTAGAACCTAGTAGAACCTCGGACATCGAATTTATAGAATCGACATCCAGCGTCTCCACGCCCACCGACGGCCTCCCTACGACTTACTCAACGAGCTCGATCACGATGGAGAAGAGCGAAGTCGTTCGTCCCACGACTTCAATTGCAAAAAATACGGGTGCGTAAAAAGACTCGAATTTATTTATAAAAAAAAATTTAGTATAGATTAATAAATAATTTGTGAAATAATTGCAATAGAATCTACTGAACGTTATCGGCCACGACCAGGAATCGTCCTCGACGATACTTTAGATTATACCGGAGCACAAAAGCTGCCAAGTCAAAGGCCTTATACACCTTCGAGAATCGTTCCATCTCTCGGTGACGTCTTTGACGTAACAGTTTCGGCGATCCAGGGACCCGGAGGAAGTTCAGGTAACAGAATTATAAATTAATATGGACTTTACGTCATTTTTGTAGCGGTGCACATTGAATTATTAATTAATTTAGTTCCTCGTTAATTTTTAATGCAACAGAACTTTGTACGCGATATATTTTTTTAATTACTTTATTTTATTTTATATTATTTTTTTTTAATCAGGCGAGAGCATTAGAGTGTCTCTAAATTCGGCTGGCGGTGACGTCATATTAACTTCCGCAGTGGGCGGAGAAGGTTTCGTGAGTATCGACGGTAAAAGAACGTATTTGAATTTGTTCGATCACACAGATCGGACGCTTGTACCCACACACGTGCAATCGCAATCGACTAGAACTCAGCTGCCGCCTAACATCGCTACTGGGTACGATTCGATTTCGTAAGCCTTTTTTTTTTAAATATAGAGAGCATATAAAAATTAATATACGTATATATCTTTCAAAAAAATTGTACAAGATGAACTTTTGTTAATTGAGATAAAAGTGACACGGAAATGGTTTTCTATTTTTTTTTGGCCAGTCTCGCAATTCCGCAACCGGACATTCCTGTTGCCACATCCCGCCCGAATGGATCAAATCGAAGGCAGCCACCCTTATATCGAAGACCTACGCAGCCACCTGTCAGAATAGATACGTGTATCGTGGGCGACACGAGCACGTGCGACGCGAGCCAACACGAAGCCTGCGCGACGGTTCAAGGCGTATCAGCTTGTCACTGCAAGCCAGGATATGCGAGATTGCAGCATTCTCTGCCGTGCAAAAGTTGGTAAACTATCGAGAATTGCGAAATGCACGCTTACGATCCGTAGTTAACGTTCGATATTTTAATTTTCAGAGATTGTCAGTATCGTTGTGTCAATCAGAGTCGATAAATTTTACGACAAAAAAGTCGTATGGGATCGAGGACTAGCTGATAAAGATTCGGAATCTTATCAAACTCTTGCTTACGAGGCGAACAGAGCTGTGAGTTATATTATTATTGATTTTTCAGAATATTAACGAAACGTTTAAATAACTTATTACATACTTAATTTTTTTTTTTTTTTACAGGTCGAGTCTGCCATGTCTATGACACCGTTTTCAGATGAATATATGGGATCTCTTATAAATAATATTTATCAAGGCGATATCAGTCAAGGGCAAGGTGGAGTTTTCGTAAACGCTACTTTAAAGCTCACTTACGAACCGAGAACGATCAGGCCAAGCTTAGCCGGCGAACTTCAAAGACATTTGTTAGGCGTTATTCATCGAAAAAATAATAACATCGGAAACAGTGCTTTGTACGTGGATAGTCCACCAGGATCTATATCGAACTTGCAAGGTAATAATCGAGCCTTGGTGGCCGTATCAAACAGATATGTTATCTTCAAAGGAACAGTAGAACGAGAACTTTTATCATAAAAATAAATCTCTGGATTTACAGATCTAGATGAATGTGCCTCGTCGGAATTGAACGACTGCCATTCATCCGCCAGCTGTATTAATAATTTTGGCGGCTTTACGTGCTTCTGCAATTCAGGATTAAGGGATCCTCATAAAAATGATCCTAACGAATCGGGGAGAACGTGTTTGTCATGCCCCTCGACCTATTGCAATAATCGCGGAACCTGCTCTTATCAGGGAGATCAGATGCAGTGCGCGTAAGTAAATTTGCGACTCGCTCAACAGGATCGTATATTCGTCAAGTGCGTAAGCAATTCTTTTTTTTTTTTTATCTTTAGATGCACCGGCAATTATTACGGCGCGCAATGCGAGGTTGACGGCGAGGTTCTAGGCGTCGCTATTGGAGCATCTGTAGCCGCGTTAATAATCATAGTTCTTACTCTAGTCTGTCTCGTTATGTGGAGGTAATCAACGCGAAAGCAAATAAATTTTTTTCTTATGAAATCGCTAATTTTACTATGTGTATTAATGTTATTAATTTAACTGTACTTATATTTTGCAGTCGTAAATGGTCTCGCGAACAAAAATCTGCGGGTTCTCCGGTTTACGGTTACATTCAAGGTGGTATACCAGGTACCCTTCCAGGTAAGACTAGCAGTTAAATAAACTTAATTTTTTGCTGGTAGATATAAATTAAAAAAAAAAAAAAAAAAAAAAAAAAATAAAAATAAAAAAAAAAATTTTTTTAATTAAAAAATAAAAAAATAAAAAATGCAAATAATTGTTTATAGGCACTTTGGCAAGGGTCGGTTCTGTAGGTACTCTGGCGTCTGTAAAACAAGGTCCCCCAACTAACTTACCGCCCTATATGTGGGCACATTTCGGAGAGCACATGGCTACAGCAAATCTGTACGCGGTACGCACCAATTTTTTTTTTTTTTTTAATTAATACTTAATAATAATAATTATTTTTTATTTAATTTTATTATTCAAAGACTGAACCTATGGGTCCCACGCGACCGAGCTCGGCGATGTTCGGTTATCCACCTATGAGCGTTCACGGAACATTGCCTCCGGTCCCATTACCGCGACTTCAGACCCAATCACGGCCAAGACCAAGACCTCAACAAGATCCGGATAGCTCGGATTCCGAGCCGCAAGATAAAGACAGAGCTGACCTAATTCCGCAGAGCAGTGGCTTTCATGTACCGAGGCCAAAGTCGAGATCTTCATTAGCGGTAAGCATTTGTTTAACTAATTCAGCGCGTATTATATTAATGTCGCAAGAAAAATCGATTAAACGAATTATGCGCGTACGCGAAAAGAATTCATCTACTCATTTGCAAAATTTTATTTACAAATTAAACAACCGACGTAGAGAGTAATAAGAATTTAATGGAAAAACTTTATTACGTTAATTGAAATCCAATAGAATTTATCCAATAGAGATTAAAAGAAGCAAAGAGATATGCAATAATTATAAAGCCAATTCCCATGATCCTGAAAGAAATCCGATAATACCGCAAAGAAATTTTCGATTAATTTATTTCAAATCGACTTATTTTCTATCAGTCGACTCCTCTTCATTTTTCTCCGATCCCTCCTTTTCTCTTTTTCAATTTAATTCAAATTATACGTATAATATATTTAATTCCGATTCTTAATTTATTATTATTTTTATGATCCGGAAACTAATTGGCGGAAATAATTCATATTTCAGAATCAAAGTGGCATTTATAACGACGTGGAGTACGATCAGGGTGACGTTCATCATTTATCAAAGAACAATATCCCGATGTCAACGTACAGGCCGTATTACAGAACGTGAAATTCACGGCGCGAGAAGCGATACGTTCGCGCACATTGTCGCGGGGGGGGGTGGTACTAAATAACCCATTGTGAATTTTATCGTCTAAAGTGCTCAATAAATAGTGCATTAGGACGCGATGCGGTGCCGCTGGTGCTGGCGCAAGGTAATCCCACTGTGGGAAACGGCGACTTGTTCCAACAAATTCGTCTGAGCAAACGTACCGTATATACGGAAGATTTGTACACGCGGAATGAAAGTGCGCCCGTTCGTATCCCGTGCGTATTAAGCGGATTAAATCTAGCTCCCTCGCAAAAGTCGTGTTCTTGTAGTCACGCGATATCGTGCTTGCGATAGGTCAATTAACTTTTTAATGTAACATTTACGCAAATATTTATTATTCAGTTTCGTTACTTAGGTTTAGATACTTCGTAAAATCCAAAAAGTCCGTCTACATCGGACAGTTTTAATGAAAGAGATGCACGTACGCGGTGGAGTTATGAATATAAATATATATATATATATTTTTGATTACTTTTTAATTAACTCGTTATCACTGTTAGCTCAATACTCAGAATAAAAATAATTTATATAAGACCAGACTGTTTACGATTAGTTGTAACTGTTCAGCAGAAACTAACTGCTGCGTTATAAATAATTAAATAATTTCGCGCGCAGGAAATCTAATTTTTACAATGTTAAATTACTTTAAGGAGTTAAGAGCATAATTGTATCCGATATAATTACAATTAATTTATTGAACTCTTCCCGAAAAAAGGTTTACCGAGACCCGAGGACGGCGAATAATTTTTCTTAACGCGTCACGAAGCATTAGTATTCTAATTCATTAAGCACTCGATGTAATTACATATTTTTTTAGATTGAATACAAATCCCTATTTAAAAAAGCATGCAGGTGTAGAAGTTTCATTGTTGCCTGCCGCCGACCATTGTTTATGTATCCCGACCGCTATCTCAGCGCAGCTTGATACGATACAAAAGAATGCATACACCGAACATTGCGTCGAATATTAATTTTAATGTACGACGAAATTGTAACTCCCAGTTACGTCGCGATATCTCCATCAGATTAAATTTATTGTACTTTCCGTTATTAACGTCCTAAATAATTAATGTCCGAATGTATATTTAAATTACGTTTAAAGAAACGAAAGGTGCTTTAAGTATTACGTAAGACACGTGCAACCGTAATTTGTTGCCGGAAGTTATTAAATGTAAAGCAGTCGCCTTTAAGGAAAAAGCCAAGAGCAAATGAAATACGCAAGGCGTGCGCTCTGTAATATCTAATGTTAATTGCAATTAAAATTAGTTAAAAAAATTTTTTTCTCCAACCTGCTACTGTATAAACCGACACGTATTGTACAGCAGAAAATTAATGAAAACACGAAGCTATGAAATTAAATAGCAATAATGAGTAATAAAACAAGAGCAATTAATTAAACTGTAATTAACGTTTAATTAAAACACAACTGGAGCAATAAATTACCGTCTTCACGTTTAATTATTTACGAAATTTTTACGACGAGAAAAATGCAAATAAAATATATAACGCTAGCGATGTACTCAGCTTCTCTGTAAATTATTATATCGGATTATATTCAGCTAAAAGGAAACCGAATAAATAATAAGGCATTACGGGATTACGATCGCAGATAAAGCTCTGTTTGATTTCGAGTAATATCTGAAAATTTTAATAATTACGATTCCGTTGTCGCGGCAACAAAGTCGCGCTGCGCACGTGAAACGTCATCGATCCGCGGTGACATACACCCAGCCGGGACAATATTGAAATAAAACATTTAACCAGGTAAACTCCCAACGAATGAACACTAGATACGTGCGTATTGGTATAAGTAGGAGAGGTGAACAACCTCGATCGATTTCCACCGAGAAAGCTGTGGCTGACTGCACAATGTTTCAAACGTTTTATACTTCTTTAAGTTCGCGAGGTTTTTTTTTTTTTTTTCGCTGTACAAAATTTCGCTCGTGCTCCAATGTTAAAACACTAGCCGCCGTAATCTTAATCTCGAATTCGACGACCTCGCGGAATTATGCGAGATTAATTTATATTATACGCAATTTTCGTGGAATCTTAATTTTATATTTTCCAGCTAGTTTCGCCGAAGTAATCGAGGTGGCTAATTAAACTGCTTCTTTTTACACCGGAACTCAGCATTAATTTAGTACTAATAAGCTGAATTTATGCTCCATTATAGTCTTTTAATCAAAGGGGTTTAATGAAACGAACAGGGTGGAGAAACAGTTTGCTCTACAACGTTCTTTCTTTCTTTTTTTCCATATTTTTGTTCCGCACGCTTTTGAATATTCTCGTAATGGTGCACTTCTTCTAGTTTCTAAAGTAGTCAGTAGGGAAATTTCGCGTGAATCACCGCCTCGCGGTACAATGCATTTCACTTTCCCTATCTACGTTTATTACCCGATATTTTTCTGGACTTACGGCATTGTCTCGCATCTTTTTTAAATTTATAGAGACATTACGAGACATTTCAAGAAACGTTACGCCAAATTTATTACGGAAAGAAACGTTGGATCGCTCGCTATTAATTACATAAAAATCGACATATTTTTCAAACGACGTCGAATATGCTTGATATTTCTCGAGCAGAACGCGGTACGCCCCCAAGATAAATTACAAGTTCGATGGTTTTAATAAACATCGCATCTGGATTGAAAGTGTTATGCGGCGATTGCATTGCACTTATCAACGGAGAACAGCTGGAATTACACGACGATGACGTAAATCGATTAGCGGTATTTTAATATTTAATTCATAATTTTTTTTTCTTTTTTTTTCTCTTTAAGTGGGCGTATTAACAAGAGCGCTCGCGGTAATATATCTTTTTTAAAATTATCCCAGTTATTTTTCGAAGAGGCGAAATTGATTTTCGTTGTCGTTACTCAATTAAAGCGCGGGTCGTGTCAAGGAAATTGACCGGCCGTCCTCTATTAACCCTATTGAGGCGACAACCTCGCTTTGTAATTCCGTAATCCTATATTGCAACTTGATTCGTGCCAGTTGCTCCTCCGCCGCAGCTTTGGCCTGATCTTGATCACTTCAATACCAAAACGGGGGAAAAAAAAGGTGCAACAACGCTGCTAGTTGCATTTGCGAGTGACGACGCATTTTCGCGGAGAACAATTTTTCTTTTTCAAATAGATATATTAGCTTTTATTCGATTAATCTCGTTTAAGGTTAATTAAAATAATGCAAACGTTAAGGTGATCGTGGAATTAGTATAGGAATTTCGAACAACAGTAGTAGGTGCTGGCTCGTATGTCAAGGAAATCCTCTCGGATTTTAACCTCCGCCTCTCTAATGTCAGAGCTTGCTAAGCTAAGCCTTGCGATTTCCTGGGAAACCTTGGTCTCGTTCATCGTGAGCGATTAAATAGGACACGATTTTTGTAAACGAATGAAATGATATATAAATATGTAAGTTAAATGTAAAAAAAAAAAAAATGCATGAAATAGCGTATAAAGATTATTGGCTTGTGATAATAACGAAACTCGAATAAATTTATAATTTCGATTTAAAGCAAATTAATTTTTGATACAAATTTCTATCTTGCAATGTAATGCAAATAGTTTTAACAATTTTTTTTTGTACAACGTGTGAATCGTGTAAAGTAGTGGATACGCGGATATTGAGCTGACATATCGGGAAAATTTTTATCAGTCGGCGTCGCTGATAATTCGGCAAGGGGCGTGATCAATTTTATTTATAGCACATGCATATTACATAAAATTATATATATATATCCATATATGTGTGCGGTTAATATTTATTTCGGTTTATAAAAGATCTTTATAAAAGATTATAAAATATCTATTCCGTTTTTATCAAAAGATTTTATTTTATAAAGTTTTTTTCTTATTTTTTTTTAACGTTAAAAGTCATACGTCATTCTCTTTCGTTCACCGCTTTTTTGATTAATTTTAGAAATCCCCTAAATAATTACATAAAAAGCGTAAGCAATGACAATAAATCATGAGTTATTCGTTTTGCCTACATAAATCAAATAGCGAGATTGCATAATAAAATGACGATTCACTCGTTGATGCTTGTTAAAACTATTCGCTTCATAATTAATTTTATTTTAAATTCAAGTCAAATCTACGCACTTACGAGTTGAGGAACAAATGTTTCCGTTTTCATTTTTTGTCACGTAAATCGTTTCCTTTTCTTTTACTTTTTTTTCCTCGAGTCGAGTCATAAAAGAGAAATCAATAAAACTCTCGGTTTTACTATTACCTTATGATTGCGGCAATCTTTAATTATACAAAAATGTGACTTGCGTACCGAGGCTGTAATCTGTAATCGGTCAAGTTACATTTTTCATGCTCACTGACTCCGCTTGCATTGCAGCTATCGGTTTTGTTTATAGAAAGTCGGCAAATACAGCCGTAACGTAATTTTAGCGAAGCGCCAAAGGTATCGTTCGTTTTAACATGCGTAAATACTTTAACGTTCTCCTTTGACCGACGTTTCTAACTCTCAAAAGTCGTTAACGTATAGCTAACAAGATATTTGATGATTTTAGAGCATCTTGTTACGAGTACACGACGAGAGGCTTTAGTCGCAAAACTGAATTTCATGCGGAAGAGTACCATTAAACTTTTCGTCGATACGCAATAAGCTTAAGAGGAAAGTTTCAGCGGTGTAATAATAATGGTTTTTAAAGAGCCAAGGCTGCTCATAAATTTTACAAGTTTGCGTCGAGTTTTTCAATTATCGCTCACGACAAAAAGTTTTCGAGCTTTTTCTATTAAATAAAATATAGGATTGCACAGCGACGGCAGTGACGAGGTACGTTATCGGCGGATTAAATCGCGGGATAAAAAAAAATTTACATAGTATCCGTTATCACTGCACAGTTGAGTAAAGTGTGCAAACGTGATTTTTGGATTCGCGGCACCAGGAAGTCATGCATTGTTGCAAACGTGCGGTGGATTTTCACGTTTTGTCGCGCGCACGTACGATAAAGAGTGTGTACATAACAGACGTACGGAGAAAAAGTGCATTCTCTTGCCGTCACAAATAGACGTCAGCGATGTGATTTACGCAAAAAAAAAAAAAAGAAAAAAAAAAATTCCAACGGCCTTGCATATCGTCGCGTGAAACGTGCTCGACGTGTGGAAATCCGGACAATTGAAAGCACGAACCAAGCAACGATTCCACCGGCGAAAATTCAGAAAAACTCCCTGCCTCTTTGTACTATTCACGTTATTTAATATATTATTATTCATTAAAATATTATATTAACCTTGTTACACTTTGACGCCGTTTACTTTATCGTTTCCTCCGCGATTAAAGTTACGTGCAGTTTAAATAAGAGACCCCGGAGCGCTACGATGATTTTCCTCCGCCAGGCATTTCGCAAATTTGATCGCGTTTAATAATCGCATTCCCTCGAACGCGAAACGAACAGTTTTTCAGCAAAGTAATTTATTTAGCGGGCGGATTAATGTAATTTATTACTTTAATGCACGCGAGACCGCTGTAAGAACGGTCATTGCCGTTCCGCTGGCGGTTTCCGGAGTCATATGTGCCAATTTTCGAAAGACGGGGCTTCGTAATGAGGGGACAAGCATAACGGTGCACGTCACGCCGACAACTTTTGTATTATTTTCGCGGTATCTTGCGCGTGCATATATCGCGGATAATTGCCATCTGTGCTCCGCGGAAAAATACTCTGCAACATGCGGAGCCTCCGTTTCGCCATGCCTCTTTGAAATGACACGTAACCAACGATTCCCGCGAGCTTTTGCATTTACGCTAAACAAGACAGACGTTGCGATCAAACGCGCATTTTTACAGCGACGCATGCGTTTGTTTTCAAGAGTGGAAATTAATTCAAATTCGAAAGTTTCATTCGTTACGAATATATTACGGATCTTTCGTCGTTTCCGCGAGCTCGAAATGTAATCGGCCGTTAATCGCCTGGGCACTGTTTAAAGGCTGTTGTTCGGGAAAATCAGCCGGCGAACAATAGATATTGCGCGGCGTTATCATCCCGGCGTGGATTTCCGCCTTTTACTACCAGTTTCATTCCGCTCCGCCGCACGCGAATCGGTATGCGCGCGAATACGCGAAGTACGTGTACGTACGTACGTGTACGACCAGAAGGCCTTCCCCACCGCATCGATCTTGTCATCTCCAGCAGGTCGTGAAAGAATCATGACTCCGACCGCAATGTTTGCCTATCATCAGCATTCGCAAGCTTGCGATGAAAAGATTGCGAGTGTGCGAACGAGAGTTTTACGAGACGGCCACGATTAGGCTCGGTTGTTTGCGAACGGCTTTATGAAAAATCTTTTCCCTTCGTGTCAGTTCAGCCGCGGCGAGCGAGCTCACAGTCGCGATGTCGCCGCGATATGTTTGAAAACATTTACGTACCTCTCGCGAATATTAATCACTGTCGCTTTATTAACCGCGCGCGTGCTAATTAGCGACGACAAGCAGTCGAATTTGTACAAAAAAAAAAAAAAGAAAAAAAAAAGGAAACGACGTGTGTCAAACGCGTCGCGCTCTATCGCGATTTTCGCCATCGTGCATCATTCGCGACGGTAATCGGAATCGTGTACAACTTATCGCGACGAACGGAGTTAAATACCACTCGCCATTGGCGAACCGGTGCATCATTCAACGAGGAAACCTCGGCCGACGGTCGCGATCGGTTCCTCGCACACTTGGAGAACGCCGATCTGCGGTATCGCCTTTTACCAGGAACGACGCATGCGCGCGGTACCTGTCGGCTTAAACGCATCAAAGCATACGACGCCGCCTGCACCTCCACCGTCGCGGACGGTCAGTAACGCGCCGAGCGTCATTGTGGAAAGGTGGCATTTTTTTTTTTTCCTCGTTCCCTTCTCCGGTTCGTTCGTCGTTCGCGCCCGCTTGGCGCCAAACCGGAGGCAGAGAACGGGGCAAGTCCGCGCGTGGCTTTACGCGTAAATTCTTTTTCACGGGTCCGCGCGTTTACCTAATTAAACCACCGGGCCAGCTCGATTCGATCGATCGCGGCGGACGAAGCGCGAAGTTGACGCATATTAAAGCAAGTGCGAAGAGAGAACGCGTCGTCATGGGTACCATGTGTTGTGCCCCGCGGGTGTAGAGTGCGGACTGCGCGCGGTAGGACGAGGTAAGGGGAACGGGAAGCGACGTGCTGAGAAAGGATCGAGGATACGGTACGCGTGGGCTAAACCGCAACTGGCCGGGACCGAAGTCTCGTTGTCGGTGCACGATAGAGAAACGGAGCCGGAGGAGACGGGCGAAGACAGAAGCGGCAAGGAGTAGACGATAATGCGGAGCCGCTGTTTCCACCTTCAGCGACAGGACGACGTTCGGATTTGCTCGTAGTAAGTGAGATAGACCGCCGGAGATGTTCCCGCGGAAATAACAATCCGACCGCGATCGAGTTTCCTACGGCGACATCGCGGGGGGGGATCGGCCCACCCTCGGAAAACCTCCCCCTTGCTAACAACTACGCTCCGTACTCTTTGGAGCAATCCAAATTATATCTGCATTGATCACCGGGGTTTGTCAATCGTGAAAATGTCTTATCATTATTATTATTATTATTTTAAATATAATTTAAGCAATATTTCTGTTTCTTTTTTCTTTTCCTGGCTTTTTTTTTTTTTTTTAATATATTCTCGACGTTCAATCTTTTCAAGTACTCGCTTTCCTTTTAATTCAACGAACAATAAGTGAAACGGCTGATAATGAATAAGAAAGTACGGGTAACATTTATCACCTCGTAAAAAATGATCGAATCTCTTTTTGTTTCTAAGCTCCCTTTCACGTAAATTTCTTTGCGTATTCTTTTGAATCAAATAAAAAAAGGAAAAAAAAAAAAATAAATTATATGAAAGCGCGCGCGTGTGTTGGTTCTCATACGATCGAATGTGACACACTTGCCACGTAAATTCGAGACTTGTGAACGGCGAAAATTAAACATATGAAACGTGAAGCGTTTCACTATTGCATCAGTCACGTATCGATGAATTTTATATCTACAATAATAGCAACGAATCGTTACAATAATATAGGCCGCGGAAGTATCGAATTTCAACATGTAAATTCTTCGTTTAAAGAGCGGGAAGATAAATACCGCGAATATTACATTTTAAAAAAATAGAAAGAATTACTGACGAATGAAAATGTCGAGCGCGCCAAATCGACGCGCAGCAACAACGTTACTTAATTTAATTACACGAAGCACTACGGCGTACGCATTATTGGAAACGCAATGGGACAATATTTCAAGATGGTAGTCGCCCGAAAGTGATCAATCATTCACGCACCCTTTCACATTTTCCTCGAGATGCCTAAGGCAAAAGTCGATCGCCGAATAAGGGAAAAGACGCCTAATTTATTCTCTGCTTGTTAATTAACAAACTTTTCCGTATGACACAAAACTCGCGACACCGATGTCGGACCTACATCTCTAAAATTCGCGCGGCATGATGCTTGAACATTTAAAGGTGGACCTTTTTTAATCGAGCGCCGTTACGTCTGCGTTAATCAGAATCGCGATGCCAGCCGGCGATCCCATTGCCCTCGATTTTCACGTAAGAACGGTCACGCGTCGGTTCCGTTGACGTTGCTTTAAAGAGTTAAAAATAAGGTGCAGTCTGTTTGAGGCGATCGACCGTAAACTAAACGGCACGTATACTGCGTGCGAGTGCAATATAATATCAACCGGAGGAAATTATTCCTAAGCACACGGACACGTGACTTCTTTAAAATGCAGCTCCTTAGCGAACGCGACCAGCGGTCGTTTCCATCGGCACGACTCGCGTCACATAAATGTACAAATTTAATTTTATATAATATATAATTGAGAATAAACGCTCGCTGTGTTCTATTCGATTTCATTGATCCGGCAGCACGTAACTCCGCGCCGTATGTCTGTTTCGCAAGAGGCCGCACGTATTCAAGAATCCTTAAAAGCCCGATGAATACTTAGAGTTGCAAGTAGCATTATGTAATAATTCCTCGACGTCGCCGGTAAATCAGCTAAAGAAATTCCCTTTGTGTCGCGTACGCAGCATCGCGCCCACCGTTTCCATCGTAAGTCGCAACATCGTTTCTCGAGAGGGTAAAATCTTTTTCTATTTTTTTCTTTTTTTTTCTTTTGCGAGACACGAAATTAATAAGCGCGGATCATTTGCATTTTCTCGTTTCGATTGAAAATGTACGCGAGCTCGTTGTAAGACGGCCCTAAACGATCATTGGTTATACTTTTGTACTACATAACTTCCAATATCGCGCTTAATCGTTTTGCTTTCGGTTTCAGCGTCGTACTTTGGTTTTAGTCATCGGTAGAGTACTTTGTAGTAATGATACGCGATCCTCGCACGCACTCATTCTTCCGCATCTCATAAATAACGTGGGGCACGTGAGCGCTGAGAGTTCCCATCGCGCAATTATGCCCGTAACTTTTCCTTACCGGTACTCGTTTATCACCTACGCTTTTCGCGCGGCTGATTAGCTAGTGGAAAACGCTTAACACGCGATTAACCTTCGGAGCAACACGTAAAATAAATGTAAAGCGGTTTGGCGATCGTTCATTTCGAATTATTAAATCACGTATCTGTTACTTTTTAATTTTTTAATCTCTTTTTTTTAATTTTTTGTTGCCACGAGCACAATCCTCGCTTTTTTAAACAATACAAAGATTACAACAAAAACATCTGGCGTGTAATGCTTTTCGGCTGAAGCGAGTTTAATCGAATTCAAAGTCCATATTTTTTTGAAGAATGCAACGCTTGCAATTAGTCAGAGATGCCATTAATCAGTTGAAAGCCTTGGTTATCACAAACGTGTATCTGATTTCTTTTTTCTTCTCCTTTATTTTATTTTATTTTTTTTTTTCTATTTTTTCTATTTTTTAACGGGTCAGAGTTTAATGAGAACAAAATCCAGCTCGCAGACAAATCGCGCCCGGCGCGATTACAACGCGCGCGATCGTTATTTGAAAACGATCAAAGCTTTGTGGCGAATTAATCGTATAATGAATTTCAGCGCTGCGGAATTTACGGAGTAATTTTATTATTTAATAGCGGAGCGTCGTGCTGAAATTGCAATTCTGGAATGTGGCTCCGGGCCGGATAAAGAACTCACTCCAATAACAATCGTAAAATACGCAACGGTACGTCGCAACGAATACCGTTACTTTGACCAGATTCTTCTATTACATTAGTTTCAATTTACTCCGCGTAATTTTCCTACCGACAGAATTTTTGTGGCGCGTATCTTCGCGGAGGAATACAAGAGGTTCTGTTCGCCGAACCTGCAAGAATGACTCAGACAATTTCAGAGGAAGCTTGAGTCATAATTTATGAAACGGTCTGCTCAAAGATTGCGCGATCGCGCCCGTCAGGTTTTCCTCACTCTTTAATATTATTATTATTTTTTTTTTTATTGCCTTGCGTGCAGATTATTCGTTTTTAAATTGCACAGCATCGAGATATCTAGACTGTTAAGCATACAAAGCTGTTAGATAGTACTGATGACACGAGCTCCTGGTCAATACAAAACAAAGAAAGATTCGCAGAGTTAAAACCTGCGATTTAGTGTTCGCGATAGGAAAGTTTTTTTTTTTTTTTTTTATTTAATAAAGCTAACCCAAAGCTGAGGTTTAAGATTAATATTCAAGATTAATTTACTAGACGTACTCTCGACGTGTTGTTATTAAAGCGAGCTCTAAACTGGTCAAAGAAATCATAAATGAGAGAAATCTAGGACATTATGTACAGTCTGTTACAATACTGCTTATCAAATAATACTGAATATTACGGTCATCGGTGCAACAATTTGATTCGAAGCGCGATAGGAATCGACGCAATTATCCGCATTTTCAGATCCTAATCAGGCTGCAATTACAATGTATTACGATCGCGTATATCTGCTATTTGAATTTACAATGAGCGCTCACGGAATACCGAGGTTCTCACCAGGATTGATTGCGGATCGATTTTGCATACCGCGTCAAATGCGAGAAACGATCTTATTTTATTTTATTTTTTTTTAAATTTATTTACTCGTTTTCTTTCCCGTCAGATTTTTACACGGCAGAGCGAGCAGTGGATGTACAGCAGATCCGAAAAGCTGGGTCCAAAATCTTACGCGTGTCCGAATACGCGAGGTGTACATTTGGATACACGCGAGATGTCCCGTTTTAATCTCCGTTGATAAATATCTCTCGCAACGCGCTGCGTATTTTAGCTGGCTCAGAAAGGATATTACACAGTCGAATTTTCGTCCGGACTTTTGTCCGACGCTTTTATATCGGGCGGAGTATACAGGTGCGCGTTTTTATATCGCAGTATGCCACGCTGATACCGTGACGCGAATTTATATTGAAAATGTCGACTGCGTCGCGCGTTGCAGCTTGCTTTTTTTTGGGGGGAATAAATAACTTCGTTACCGA
This sequence comes from Cardiocondyla obscurior, assembly GCF_019399895.1. NCBI lineage: Eukaryota > Metazoa > Arthropoda > Insecta > Hymenoptera > Formicidae > Cardiocondyla > Cardiocondyla obscurior. The sequence goes on along the minus strand of NC_091879.1, from coordinate 4,002,141 downwards.
CAGCTTTGTATTAAAAGCAATTTCTTTTTAGGGCTTAGAAAATAATTAAATTCTATGAAGCGTAACGTTTTTTGGGAATCAATTACATTTATTTGTGTAATCGTAAATCCGTGAACGTTTTGTCGATTGCCTATTCGCGACACGCCGCACGATAATCGAAGGAATGAAAATGCTTTGTATAACCGTGGCAGATGACTCGTCAGTGCCAAGCAATGCGAGGAATGCCTGCCACTGTCTTCCATGAAATCTTTTCTCCTTCGTCGGTTGGGAAACGAAGCGCGAGCATGCGATGCTGCACGGCAGGAAACGTAATTGCCGCGGTCCCTTTTTCTTTGGAAAAATAAACTTTATCCGGTACATTATCAGATTTATTAACGTACGCTACGTTACGGCGGATAGAAAAATGTTACGTCCTCCTCTTCGCACAGCATTTTATACCCGGCGGTTCGTTGGTCACATTAGTTTGTTTTCCCTTCCATTAAGGCACATTTAGGCCGGTAGCTTTTTCCATCGATAATTAATTTGATAAATTCGTGCAAAAATAGCGGGCTGAATACGCGGCGCAACGTCATTACGAAAGCATTTTACGTATTTTCGCGTTTTAATAATATTTAATGACACTCGTGCCGAAAATATTTCAACGATGCTTTAAAATTACGTGATTTTTCTAATTTTGAGACGAATCTGTGAGAACCTCGCAACCCGTAAACTTTCAACTAACGTAGGAAGTTTTTCTACAAATAAAAAAAAAACTAAAAAAGAAAAGAAAACTTGTCTATCCGTATTTCTTTGTCGCCTCCCTGCGCAGCTTCTCAGCTTATTTTCTTTCACATGCCTTCGCGTACGCATGCCCCTACGACGTGACATTCTCTTCACGAGCACACGCAACGCGACAGTGTCATTATGATTTTTAATTTGTGCACCCGTAGGACAAAGCCCTCGAGCCCTCGGCGCGCAGCATAAAAACGCAATAATGTATGTACCTGCACCTCGTCTGGAATTTATATGCAAATAAGATCGCGAGGAAAACGATGTTCGTGGAAGACAATAATGATCGGCGATAGTAACGATTAATGCGCGAGTCCTCACTGTTATTAATGTTTCTGTTGCTCCTACGTTGTAACAAACGTTTTCGGGCTTTATATTAAAACGCTATTAAAATAATAATACCCTGCGTATCGCGGCGATGCGCTCGTAAGCTTTTAACGACGAAACATTTTCGTTGGAACGCATCTGAATTATTAAAGGAATTTATAACGCACGTATACGTATTCGTAAATCAGACACAGCGTATAATGCCATTTAAATCTCGATATCTTTATTTAAAAATTAATATCTGATTTACTTCACGGTGAAACCGTCTGCGAGAGCACTCGTCCGCCCGCGTTTGTTTACGTTTATCATACAACTGATATTATTTTTACTTCTGTTATTTTAACGCGCGTCTCTCTCGATGTCATTGTTTGCGTAATACCGTGCACAATGAGTCATTTCATTTTACGATCAGATGGGCTATTCCGTCGCATTGTCGGGGCATTGGAATTAATATCTGTGACGGACGCACACTCGCGCGGCGCGTATGTGTCGCATGCATGCACAGATACACGCGCGCACACTCATTCGTACGTATATATGCGGGTATGCGTAGACATAGACACACGTCTGACTGAGCTTAACCAATTTCGTACCAATTAAAGTTGCGGTTGTACGTATGCGGTGCCCGCACCGTGTAAGGGATATGGAAATATAGTTTATTGTGATGTACAATACGGCACGACGGCAATTTGATCACGATCAAAAATAAAAATCCTACAAATTGAAAATGACTTTTGCCACGATACGTAAAATCCATTTTCGAACTCCATACCGGGTTATTTTTCTATCGTCTGTTCGGATCGAGATGGTTTCTTAAATTGGAAAATTTTTTTCTACTTAGCGGGTAAGAGCGTTTAAGATCTTTGATCGATTTTGAACAATATTTGATTGTAAAACGGTGACGTCATGTGAGATTGCGCAAAATATTCAACGAAAAAAAAAAAAAAATAAATAAAAAAGAAAGGAAAAAAAAAAAAATACCTCTCCATGCGAGCCAGAGATTCGTATGAATTATTAACCAGAAAAACATGAACGGGGGCGGAGTATTTTAATAAATAATTCCGCGGCTGCTCCCTTTTGGGTGCTGAAACTTCGGAACTTGAACCGGCGATTTTTTATATCGATATCCAAGCCTTTGATACTGCATGAGTCACGTCAACGTCAATAATATTCTAGCCGCTCGGCAATCAATGAAACATTCGAGTTAATATGTCACCGGACACCGTAAGAACATCTCGCGCGTCAATACGCAATGCGACGATCGATTCGGTTTCACGAGAGTACACAGAAGTATTTTGCTATCCAATGCACGACCCTTGCATTAATTATTATTATAATTATTCAACGCGCTCGCTGTTGCATTAAGCTCATCATAGCGACAGAGGTGCTAGTTTATCAAATGGTCCACCAGTTAAGCGGATTTGAAGCCGACAATACATAATGCATCGTACGCTTTTTCGTGGACTGGCGAGGTCATAAATAATTTCACTCAAAATATCGCGGCGGTCGTAAAATATCGACACGAGAGAAACTCCGCCTGTTGAACTAAAGATATTATAGACTCGACCCGTAGCAAACTTCGCCGCTAATTCTGGACGACTCGATTTCTTTCCGTCGCTCGTTCATAAGATTCGCAAGAGGGAGAAGAATAAATTAGCAGCTCGAAATAAGCTCCAGGTGAGAAAATACTATCAAGCGCGAATAAATGACGCAGTGGTAAAAGACATTTTATGTACGTGTAATCGGGCTTTGTTTTCTTCCATTTACATCGTCGCCTCGGTAAATAACCATCCCGTGCCGCACGGACAAAGAGTAACGAGTAGCCGCGACTTGTGTAATGGCATTAAAATGTCAGGTCAAGTGACTGGCGAAGCTAAGTCGGGTCTGTGCAATCGTAGCCTCTCCGTATGCTCGATCTACGCGAATATAACAGCCACAGAAGGGCGCGCCTACTCCCATTCTCCATGGGTGCACTCGTAAATGCCGCGTTTGAATTGCTCATCTGGCAATTTTTTTTGTTTCCCCCCCCCCTTTAATCGTTGCGCAGTTAAAAGGAATTTTGTCTATCGCGCCATTGCGAAATATGCCGTGGGAATTTTTGCTCGCGATGCTCGCGCCTTTTCTCGTTCCGGCATGCCATGGAATATCGCAAAGGGATATCACTCGGTTCGCGACCCACCCGTGTTCGATTTTCGGTGCTGCGGTTCGATTTGAAGGGAGCTTAATCCGCAGCGAGTCGTCGTGGCACACATTACGTGCTACGGCCGGTACGCGTTAAGGAGAAACCGGAAGCGTCTATTTTCAATCGCGCGTCAACCACGTCCGGCAATTCTCTATATTAGTACCGTACTATTCGAAAGATTCCGCCGTGATTTGTCACGTGAATATGCGTGCGCGCGCGACGCATTAAATCAAACACATTGAAGTGGACGGCTATCTTGCTCGCAGATTAACACGATAACATTGCCAGATAATCCTTTTATTGGAACGCCAATTTGGTACTCGCCGTCGAGAGCCGAGGTGGCATATACTATATATATTCATATAGTATATATATACAGCCGTGGCTAAATCAAAATTATCGAAACGAAACGGTTCTGAAATTTCCGTGACACAACTCGGTGCCTGCAACGCGTTAATATAATTAACGTAACATTTTCCAAAATTACCTTTTCGCGAATAAATAATTATTACTTAATTGCCTTTACGTAATGTTATTCGTGCGTTATAAAATAAACCGCTGTTAACGTGAACGATCAACTCGGTCAAAGTAAAAGCTTCAATTTCTTTTTTTTTCTTTTTTAATTCGCTATTTTCATATCACGAGTGACGTTCCGTCATGTACACACGCGTTAATGAATTTCAATGATGAGCCTACTTTGCAGCGAAGGGAACCAAGGTTTACTTTTCAGAGAGCCGTGGCCGCTATCAACTCCGCTCTCTCCTCTCTTTTTCTCTCTATCTTTCTCTTTCTCTACCTCTGTTGTTTTAACCCGGAGTAAAATATTGTTTCAGTGTCAGCGTACTTCTCTCTTCTCTCTCATTGCTAAGCGATAATATTACGTTATATAACATTTATCTACACGGTGAAGCGTATTCTCGGGTGGTAATTAAGGGCAGAGGATTATCAAACAGATGTCATGGCTACAATATTTTATTCTCCTTCCTGTGTGCTTTACAAGCGAGTTATCGTTCAATCTTTCTAAAGAACTCTTTGTACGCCACTTGTTTACTGCTCTACAAATGCAACGGTCGAAAATTATTATTACTATTATTTTTTTTTTTTTTACAAAGTAAAATAAAGAAAAAATATTTTACGCGAAACGAGACCAACGTTGAATGTTAATTAACCAACCACGCGTGAATTTAATATTTCAACAAATGCGTAACGTCTACGAGCTATTAATAAAGCCCCAATGAAATTGCACATCCATAAATTTTTATTGCGCCGTAGCCGCTGTATGTTACGACTAATCCAACTTTCACTACTTCGTAAAAACGAAACTCCGCTTCCGGACAGACATTGCGTGCCTGCTGGCTATGCCACACTTTCCTTTGTGTCCCTAACAACGCACGACCAGAAATTATTTAGATTTCGAACGCCATTTTATTTCATTAACAAATAAAAGGAAAAAGAATTCATAAATTAATTTGCATTCGTTTGTATCTCGTTAAAAAAAAAAAAAAAAAAAAAAGAAAACGATTGCTTCAGCAGACGCTTAATCTTTACCTCTAAAAATAGCCTTTAGTATTATTATTCGACGTTGGGTTTAACAGTCCTGTTTAACAATTTATAATTGCTAATCGCATCTTATGTACCCAACGCGCGGAGGTTTGCCGATGAGGCAATAAAACGCGAATGTCGGGTATTATCGAACAAAGGATATCTGACGAGATGCGACGCGATTAATCGTCCGATTCACGCCCGTGGAAACATCCTGGGAATATTTTCCACGGAGAAACGTCGTTATGCCGGCCTCGCGCGAACAATGCCCTCCTCGTGACGGTAATTCGCGGTCCCCATCGCTATTTTGCAATTTGCTTTCGCGCGATGCGAGTGACGTTACTCGCCTGTGACACAATGAACAGGCCGGGGGTCTTACGGGAGATCGTAATACGCCGTGGCACTCCTAATTAGCAGCGGCACGTCAAGCGAGGATAGACGGCAGCGGCGAAGAAAAAAAAAAAGGATGCCGCGAGTGCTGATAAATTGGCGAAATTAAAAATCTCTTGTATTTTCGAGCTAGCTCTGAAGTTAACGCACGGCAACGGAGCGAAATTCATACCTAGATTATCCGTATCATTATCCATTATCATTATCATTACCCGTATCACTTGTGATTCCTATCGCAGAGGCGAATGAGCTGACTAGTCCCGCGGAACCGAAATACATACTGCATTCAAATGTATACGTGATTTGTATAAATATATATAAAATCGGCGTATGTATATAAACATATTCTTTTTTTTGTCTTCTTTTTAGCGCGTTCGAAGCGAGCATTCTCCCGTGATCCACTCGGCGGCGAACAAACTAAAGAGAGTGTAATGGGACGTCATTGTTCGGCAACGCAAGACAAGGCCGTAACTCGTTATTGGATAATTGAGCACTCGTATTCGACACTGTTACTCATACTCGTATCTACGCGCGATGCTCGCCGCGGCGTGATGGGTCTACGAAATAATAATTCAATCTGTTTAGTGCCCTCCCCCCCCCCGGCAACAAAAGCACTCTGCAAACAAGACGACGATTTCAGAAGCGCATTACGGCGAAAGCCTCCCGGCGTCGGTGAAGCAAATCAGGCCGCGCGCGGTGGCGTTGATACATACCCGCGATATCTGTAATTATCTGATAACGTGGTAACATCCGTCGCGGCCATGAATGTTATTTTTAATCGTAATTCAGCGATGAATATTTCGCTCGGTCGTTTAAGGCTCGCGACTCTCGGCCAGCTGTTTGCCGTTTCGCGCAAATCGGCCGCACGCGATGAAAATTATTATTCGACATAGCTGCTTAATTACCTTTCAGCGCCAGATTTAATTAATCGGAATAGCGACGTACTCAAATACGCGTATTCGTAGAAGTGGCATTTTTTTTTTTTTTTATTAACTCGTTCGTATTCGATGCGGCTATGCTGAATATCGGATAACAATATCGCGCTCGCGAGATAGACTTATCTTGAAATTAAAGACACTCATTTAAACGCGATACTCGATCGAAAACTTTTAGTTAATTGCCTTGCTCTTGGTTGCGATCAAGTGGCTAACTTTGATGTGACTTTAGCAGTTAAAATGGGAAACAATGCGCCTTGGCATTCAGGGAAGCGCGAAGGCGGTGGGCGCTCCGGCTTCTTCGACGTTTCAGCGAGTAAAGAGGATAATTATTACAACGTTTTAGAGAGTGACGTAACGTTGTTTCCCTAGTGGCGTTACCAAACGAACCGGAAAATAGGACGATTGCCGTTTCCTCGTTTGAAATACGGTCGGCGGAGAGCATTTCGGTATTGCTTCCGATCGATGGGGAAAAGTTCTTTAGATATTTAACGAAAAAGTGCCTTTCCTTTTTAAACTCGGATCTAAAAATGGGTCTGATAAAAAAAAAAAAAAAAAAAAAAAAAGGGCATTGAAGAGCGCGAGTCTGTTGCGAAGGTATTAATTAATTAATATACGCTCGTAGTTTACTTTATCCTTGACATGAGAATTTATTTTGCATCACCGCGAGGAAGTCTATCGAGCAGCATATGCGTTCGATTATGTTTCTCTTTTTTTTTTTTCCAGCTCGCGTAACGCACGCAATTTCGTAGCGCGTCCACGGATCAATCGATCGAACGTTTCCGCATAGCCATATTCATAAAATGCAGTGCACGCATAAACTACTCATTAATGCAAATTTGTCGCGACTCGCGGCACAAACGTGGGCGCGCTCGGCAAAACAATGGGGGACCGACCGTGAACGAGAGAATCGATATCCGAGTGTCATTCCGTCATCGGTTGACATTCACGTTGCATTCGATTGACGACACTTGACGGCCGCTCCCGCCGCTTCTGTTTCGCCGATGCGTCGCGCATCGCATCATTACGACCCTAATCAAAATGATACCACGTCGACTGCAATTGCAACTGAATTTTCCCGTGTTGCGCCAATCGATATGTGTTTTACTTTTTTTTTTTAACAATAACGGAATATTCAGAGTATTTATTAATATATTAATTAACGAGCGACAGATTTGTTTCGCGTTGCTTATCGAATTTCCTTTTTTTTTTTTTTTTTTCCCCTATGTATAATTGAATTACGAGAAAAATATTGTAATTTAAAAATTTATCTCTCATAATTAAATTGTACAATTCAATCAAGCATGTGTTTCACGGTTTTCAATTCATGCGTGATTTTATGTGGAGTCAATAAATATATTTTGCTACGAAAATTAACCCATTAAGCAAATTTCTTTCCCTTTGTTATAATATCTTTCCAATGGAGACAAATATACATTTATTGTACCATTAAATATACATCTGGTATTATTAATGATCGAACCTGCTGCGTATTTAATTACAGTTACTTGAATAATGATGAAATAAATCAATTAAAAAATAATATTTTTATCAATTAAATCTAATACTTGCAGCATCTGGTACAACTTTTTCTACTTGCGTCGAAACGTCTTCCGCGATCATATTTTTATTTAATAGCCGGTTTAAATCGTTATACTTTAATAGAAAAACTAAAATAAATGTTAGGAAGCACTCTCATGCATTTCTCGAGACGTTCGAGAAGTCCTCATCTTCCACGCTACATATCTCGCAAATATTAGTTGCGCAAAAAAAGAAAAAAAACAAAGAAAAAAAAAAGGGAACCCGTTAGCACCGTTGGTCCGAACTGGTTTTCCCTCGCCCTAGCGCTTACTTCGCGGCCAAGAAACGCGAAGACGTCGCGACGGACGTTGCAGTTAGTGGAGCGTGCACCCGTGTGCACCACATCCGGCGAAACACGATGAAATAAAAAAACCGCGGTCAGTTTCAGTCAACAATGAAACACCCACAAGGAACATGCACCGCTGATCCGCCATTTATATTCTAGACTTCTACAGACCGATAGCCTTTTTTCTCTTTTTTTTTTTTCTTCCTCTCTCTCTTTTCTAAGTAACGTTCAATCTCGTTTCTAACGGGGATCCGAAAGTTAACTTGGTAACTGCTCATCTTGGTGTAATATTTCGTTTGAGTTATACCGTAGCCCACTTTTAACGTGCAACGATATTCAGTACGGTTCTCGAAAGACGCGAGAAAGTGCACGTACGCGCGGTACGGCAACGAAATTTGCACGCTCGAATTACGCGAACTCTTTCGTATAACAATGAGCCCTTAACTACCCGCGAGAGAGTCGCCGGTGGTTCTATTAGCATGTAAATGAAGGAAGTTGAGTAACGCAAATCCGCGGGCGGGGTTTGTGTGCATTTGGGACGCGTCGCGCCTCGAAATAAACGACGCGGAGGGATGGTTTGCGTGCTAGAAATCTGTGTATTTCACTTTTCCGTAAGCTATGACGATGGATCAAGTCGGGCGGCAGCTCGCGGCGTTTCGCGTTCTTGCTTCAGTAAACTGCTTTTCGTACCGCATCGTTCGCCGCGGCTAGGAGAAAGTGCAGCTTCTCTTTTTCCCCTCGCCTATCTGCGCTCTTCGCAAGTTTCTATGCACATCCGAAGCGAAAGAGACTTTTGCGTAATTAAACTTTTACCGATTGCCCGCGCAGCGTCCTGATTTTTCGAACTTGTAGGCGTTATTTTTCTTTTTGGGTTTTTTTTAAATTTTTTTTTTTAATTGTACAAGAGTATAATATAATTAGAAAATGTAACCCGTAACTTTGAAGTCTGAAGACAAGTTTGCGAGATTACATCTAGCAGACTTGTTCAGATTCAGCAAAAGGGGAATGTTGCAATAGTACCGAGATATTTTCCGTACACCGAGGTACACCGAGGCAGATTTAGCATTTTCTGCGGCGACAGCGGCTAGCGTACGTAATCCTAGGCGACAGAAAAAGAGGATGAGAGAACGGGGAGAAAAAAAATCATCGGCAAACCGGCCGGCGCGGTACATACACGCGGCACGTGTGAAACTCGACGCACAACGACGCTAAAGTCGCGTTCGCTAGCAAACGTCGTACCTGCTTCTCAATGTACAAGCGATTTCTTCGACGCGGAGGATATCCGCCGCTGTGACTCAGAGCTCGTCGTAACACACATCGGCATTTAAAAATTACACTAAACTTTCTACTATCTCTCGATACGTTTCACGTTCCGGAGAGATGAACGGGACACAGTGGCCCAATTCGCGGCCGGGAAAAAGCTTTTCGCGACGGAGTGCGGAAAAGCGATCCAATCAACGGAAACAAAGGCAGCAAGATTGATGGAAAATGCATGCTTTATATGTTCTGCTTTTCGTGCATGCTGAATCGTCATCGAATGAAAGTGTGGTATATATAGTTTTACGTAGTTGCGACAGATCAATTCGGCACAATAACGGCATTCGCTGTAACGGAAGCGATACGAGATGAGGCAAAGAGAGAGAGAGAGAGAGAGAGAGAGAAAAAGAAAGAGAAGTGCGCTGGCCTTTCTATACAGTTAAAGTTACAGAAGTACTTTTCAAACTTAAACATTTTTTTTTTCTCTTTTTTTCTTTTTTAATTACACATTAACAAATCGTCGCGGCGAAGTTTTAATAAAGAAAGCGTTTACCGACGTACGCAAATGGCAACGGCGTAGCGCAGACCGCGAAGCATTAGGTTCACAGTGACCGGGCAGCGTTTGGCGTTCGATATTTGGGTCACGGTAAACGGCGGGATCCGATATCCTAGACCTAGACGAAACATCTAGAATCGGCGTTCAAAGTTCCTGCCCGCGTGCACAAAGAGATGCGCGAGCAATAACGGAACATGGAACTGTTGCGCGGCTAGATTCTGTCCCCGAGGCGAGCTAACTTGTACTAATTTAATTGACAAGCCTTGAGGTTGGCCTCCTTTGGTGCCACTGACTGGCAGAATGATTTCCGCGAGCTGGCATCGCAGACGCTCGTAGCTTACAAATCCGGCGCGCATGTACCGTTCAGATGACTAAGAGTGCACTTTGATGTTTCTCGCAGTTCCCGATTTCACCCTTTCACGTGATAATTAATTGGATAGAGATGTTCGCGAGCCTCTATTCATCTCCTCCTCCGTGTTAAATTTATTCCTGCTTGCGCGCACCGTGAGAGACATAAATATATACCGAACATCATCGCGGTTATTCCGAACAAAGAGAATAAACAGAATGGATTACAGATATTTTATCGCGCGCAACGTTTTGCGAACAGGAAAGACGACGTTTTCATACGTTTGCTACATATTTGCTTTCGATGCCAACGGAATAAATTCTTCGCTCCTGATACTGCAGGAGAGTTTCAATCTCTTTTATGTACTTTGCCTGGAACTTATTACAGTCTCAAGGCTGATGTATAATTTGTTTCGGCGTTACTCGTTGGAAATATATTTAAATAATCTTACTTCTTTATACCGATAGAATCGCCTCGTCGAATATTGTTCTTAGATTTAAATATATATATTTTTTTTCGATAAAAATACATTTATTTTAAATAAGCGATTTTTAATAAATTAAATATCTGGAATGACCGACACGCCGCGTTAAAATTACGTCTTCACTCGTAAAACGAAATTACGCTTTTTCGATTCAACGGCGTTGCTTTATGAAGCGTCACTTACGCCAGTATTTGACACTGTGCCGCAGACTACCTAGGATATTTAATAGATACTTTGGACACGCTCTCTTGGGAGCCGAAGTAATAAGGAATATGAGCGAGCTCGCCGTGACGTGCCTTGAAATAAGGGCGATAAAGCGGAACATCCAGTTTATAAAGCTAAGCGAGGAACCATTACGTGTAATATAATCATGGCAAATGGACAAAAGAGAAAAAGCCGGTCAACGTAATTTTTATCTTTCATATCACATTGCATCTCATGCATCGTTATGGACCAGCTTACTTCGCGACGCAACATCTGAGTTTTTAAAATTCCATGCGACGCGGATTTTCAATGCCGCATAATCGAAACCGCTCCGGACGGCCGTGGGGAACCTATCTTTTGTTAGCTAAATTACGCATTTTTTTTTTCCACACACGTCAGCGACAAATTATACTTTCTACAATTGCTTTCTACGATCAGAGTCACCGGCGCGATGCTAGCACGGTGCGTTCGTGCGGCAAACGAGGCGTTGAATTACCGGAACGCATCAGCCTACATATTATAGAAAATGAGTAATCGCGATCGAACTTCGGTACGACTTCGTCTTATTTACACAGTCGAAGCAAAACTGTTTTACGTCTTTAAGCGCGCCTTGCAGATTCCGATTGTGTAAAGAATAATTCTTTTTTTTTTTTTTCTTTTCTTTTTGTGAGAAGTTTCTATTATTCTCTTTACGAAAATGGAACGGCTCGAGCACGGCTGGTTGAATAGAAAGAAAGACTACCCGAAGATCTGTTGATCATCCTTGACCGACTGTACAGCATCTTTATACAACGCTGGCTAACGTAAGATGAAAACATTTAATAAACCTAGAGCTGCATTGCGGACTGGAGTTATGTTATATTCCCTAAGGTGGCAGGAGGGGTCGTAAACGAGGTCATCCTCACAATGTTGAAAATTGCGTTTGAATATACGTATACTCGAGCGAGAGCGGTATCCATTCCCCGAGCTTTTAGCCGACACTTTTTCTTTGAATATCAATCGGCGGGCACGGTACCGTCGACATGAAATATTTATAGTTTATCATTCGCGAATATTTTATCTTTTTCTATCGGCGGGCTTTTTCTATCGAAGCTGAGCATTTTATTAATAATTATAAAACGGTGAAGTGACGAATGTATACTTGTGCAGTTTTAACACGAGCTCTTAAAACGACATTGTACTTTTTTTTTGTTGCAGATTGAGCGGGAAGATCTTATCGGTCAGAAATGACGCGAAGAAGAACGTTCGCCTTCGTATTAGGAGTATGCATAGGTGAGTTTTAAAATTAATTTTTTAAATTAATATTTAAACTTTTCTTATTTAGGATAAATTATTTTTAACAGCGCGCGACGTTTTCTTTTCAAGAAATTCTACTTCGCGTGCGTTATTAGATTCGGGCATTGATTATAATTATTTATTTGCAATCGAGTAATCTACAGCCGAAGGCGTATTGCTGTTTCAATTACCTTTTGAAGCTTTCGGTTAGCGATGAAGCGGTTAGGTTGAGGTAGGTCAGATTTGCCGTCCGACTGTCCGTCCGTCCTTCCTTCCTTTCCGTCCTTCCCTCCTTCGCGGCAGTATTCCGGATTATCCTGACATCTCGTAGCACACCGAATCACTGGACACTACACTACACTGCTCTGCTTTTGTTTTATAATCACCGTCACTGATCACTAAAGCTGACACTCGCGAGACGAACGCCCGAAAGACTGACGGATTATCGCGGCGATATTTTACGACTGATATTAAGCGCGACGAACGATCAGCTGCTGTCCGAATTTCCACTCTCGATATTCGTAGTTGTCCATTTCCACCGGGGATTTTGCTCGAATCGTCCTCGATCTCGGCACAGGAAACCACTTCGGGATGTAAAACGATGTCCGAGTCTTTTCTTCTTCTTCGACCGCTTCGGTCAATTCCCGTCGAAGGCACGAACGTCGAGGATTTGTATCAAGAGGCGAACGAGGCGGATCGCGATGTTAAATGTTCCCCGCGCACTTTGTCTTCGTGATGTTCCTCGAGTCTCTTGCTCGATACGGGACGAGAGTCGCGGCCGCGATGAAGAAGGCGGGAAAGATGCAGATCTCACAATGGCGGTCGACGAAACTTCTTGAATGCCGGTGAAAAAGATGGCAGGTGAAGCGGGATGGTATTGCCGAACATGGCGAACTTTAGGTTGGTCGCCCCGACCGTTGCGCCCTCTTTTTAACCTTTGCGTTCCGGGGCACTTTTTCGTGGCGTGAAACGAAACGCAGAACGATCAGTGGAACGGCCCAGCGATACAGTAAACGATCGTTCGTACCCGAGCCGACAAAGTCGGCACTCGTTTGTAGGCAAAATTATCCTATTCGCGGTCGAAAGCACGCGTAATTGCGGAGCAATAATAAACACGTCCGTACGCCCGCGCCTCCGCAACTAGACTAAGATGGCCGTCAGAGATTTCGGCCCTTCGCGGGAAAAAAAACTACCGTGAACATAGTGAGACAACCCGCTGAATGTCGCTGAAAAAGATGGCGGGTGATGCGGAGTCGGTAATGCCGAACGTGGCGCACTTATGATGATTGGTCGCTCCGATCGTTACGTTTTCCGCGTAACCTTTGTATTCTGAGGTACTTCGAGACGCGGAACTAAGTACAGAACAATCAGTGGAATGGCACAGGGTACGAAAAACGTTCGCTTGTACCCGAGTAGACGACGTCGACGCTTGTCCGTAAGCGAGATTATTTTATTCGCGGGTGAAAACACGCGTAATTGCGTAGCAATAATAAACACGTCCGCACGCCCGGGCCTACGCAACTAGACTGAAGTTACAGTCGAAGATTTCGGCCCTTTGCGGAAAAGAGACTACCGCGACGAAAGTGAGACAGCAATATGTCCGTTCGTCAATTGAACACTGTATTTTTCACGATGAGAGTCCGTGTGGAATTGTCGAAGCGTCGAGATCAACGGTAAGTAAAGCAATTAAAAATACGTCCTCGCGGTAGTTTCTTTTCCTAAAAAAAAAAATCTAACAATCCGAATATATTTCTGTTCCTTAAAAAATGTTTTTTTTCTTTTTTACTACACAGAATATATTAATGCAGTAAAGCGATCGTTAACAGTAATTCGCAATTTTTTTTAAATAAAATGCTATTCTCTAATTATTCAAGGAAAAAATGGAAAATAAATTTCCAAGCAATTTATAGACGCTATTTTTTTTTTTTTTTTTATACCGCACGCGTGACGGATTGCCGTGGAGGAGAATAAGCCAGCATCTCTCGGCTGCATCCTGTTGCATTGTATAAACGCGTGATGTAAAACTTGCCAATCGAGGTGACTGCACCAAGTACTGTTAGGTCTGCTGCAACGAGCCTGCTTGCATGTTAACTGTAACTCGCAGTTTGTCAGCAAAGTTTTTCCATCTCAGCCTCGAGCGTCGCTTTTCGACTCGCGAGGAACATAACATAAAACGCACTCTCCGATCTAAATCCGATCTTTTAATTTTTTTCTATTTGCATTCCTTCGGAAGGATCTTAAGTCTGACAACGACAACGTTCCCGCGAGTTTAAATTAATTACCTGGAATTAACGTTCGCGAGATAAGCGTATCTGAGCCGGTGATGCAATGGATAATAAGGTGGTTATAATAAAGTAATTACTTTGACGATGTTTCCGACGTGGTGCAACTATTTTTCAATTACGAATAAAGAAATCTAAACAGTCTAGTCCGTCTTTTTTAACACCGTTGCAGTAAAAGAAAAAGAAAGAAAATAAATTCGTGCGCGCGCGTTATTTTATGCGCATTAAAATTAACACTTTCGCGAGTGTGCACTTACGTGCATTGTCGAGCACAATACCATACGATCAGAGAACAATGTGTAAATTCCCAGTAATTACGTTAAAGGAATCGCGTGTTAAGTAATGAGCTAAAAGACATCTATTATTAAAAGATTTGTACGCCGCATAACTAGGTATACCGTTCACTCGACTTGCAGCGGAGCAATTATTGTTTTAAATAAATGATACATTTCCAACGAGTGGTGCAATTTTTCTGAAAAAAAATAAAAAATATTCTCAGCGCCCTTCGGATAAAAGTTACCGAGGTAGAAGTCAGGTGGAAGACTTTTTACCGCGAGTCTACGCCAATAAAATAAATTTATCTCGGCTTCGACGGCGGTGCTCGAAGTAACCAGCCGTCTCGTATCGACGTAAATCAGCAAAACACGAGGACGCATTCGAAGTCACAGCATAATTCCGAGGTCTGTTTAATATTCAAATGCACGCTCTCGCCGGCGGTCGCGCGAACGCTTTCAATTTGCAGAACGCGAACTGTATCGCAGAACCTCGTGAATAGTTTCGAAGGAGCTCGCCTCCGGTAATTCCATGGACAACCGGTTTTTCGAACAGTTAAACGCCTTGTCTACGCACGCTACATTTTTTTTTTCTTTTTTTTTTTCTTTCTTTTTTTTTCGCATCGAGAAAAACCAGATCCTGCGGTTGATGAGCGCGCGAAGCATTTCTGTTTTCGTGCGCCAAACCAAAGTGCTTGTCAGCATATTTGTGATCAAAAATAAAAAAGAGAGAAGAAAAAGAATATAAAATAAACATTGTAGTCCTAAAAAGATAGGCGTGAGCTTTTTTTTAAAGTTACAAAATCGAACTGCGCTGTTTCAGGAACTTTGCTGCTACTCTTCGACAATGCGGCGGCGGAAGTTACGGAGGCGTCGGCTATCGAAAAATCTGAGTCTCAAAAAGTATCGACTTCTCAGGAACTCACGAGACTTCTGACAACAGTACCTGCTATTTATCAAAATCGATCATCCGCGGAAGAAGATGGAGAACGTGCCGAGCTGACGAATCGAAAAAGTCATGACGCGGATGATAGATCACGGCAAAGTGTCGTTAACAGCGCAAATCAGGATGGAGAAAAGAATGACGTAACGACGCGTGGAAATTTGCACGTAGAAAAATCGAGCGACGCGCTGGAAAGTACGTCGCCGGATGGAAGCAGAAAGCCGAGGTACGGAGAGATCGCTGAAGGCCCCGGGAAAAGCACCAGCACAAAAGTCGTTTCCGAAGATCTCTTCAGGCTCTCGAGTAAGAACGAAGTAACCGAAGAGACTGCGAAGCTATCTTTTAACGATTCGAAGCAGGGCAGCAAGAACATAGAAGATGACGCGCTTCAAGAACCTCTCAGCCGTGAGAAATTCAATACGACCAAGATCGTGTCTCCGAATACAAAGGAAAACATTGTCAACGAGAAGTTAATCGCGAACGTTACGGATATTTTGAAGACGAAAGAAGCAGGAGAGAAGTTCTCCGTGAAATATGAAGAGGAAAATGACGTAGCTACGAATAAACAAGAAATATCGACCGTCAAATCTGTCAAGGATCCTCATTCGACGACCGCGAAATCTACGCCGGAAGGCGCCGTCAGACCCGACGAAAAGAAGGAGAAAATGATAAAGCTCGATCATAAGGAAGTTGTTTCGAGAAAGGACAAAAATACGATCGTGACTGACTTGGAAGAGGAAGCGGAGGATCATACAATGGAGGCACATGATCGTGAACCGACTACGATGCACGGTGAAAATTCTTCGGGATTTAAAAAAGGTGCGAACGATCTAGGAACGACTGCGTCCGAAGCACTTGATTTGGAGAAGAACGATGAAAAGCGGGACGAGAAAACCGTCTCATTAGCTAATGACACTTATGTCAACTATAAAACTGTGACGGAGAAAGATCCCAAAGCCGGGGCGGGAAATTATTCGGCCGACGTGGATGAGTCGCGCGAAAAAGCCGATCCGAAAGACGAAGTAGAAATCGTTAAGAACGTGACTCACGCGTCAGTGCTGAGGATCGTTACCACCGCGAATGACACCGTGAAAAATGATTCTCGTGCCAATGAACTTCAAGAGGGAGCCGCTAATGCGAAGGATGAAAATTATCCTGAGCAAAGCGCGGATACTTCTCTTTCTAACGTGACTACTAAGAGCGATGTGGAAGAATGGAAGTCAATAGGAGAGCCTGAAAGCCAGGTGAAGCTGCCCGAAACGATGACTCAGAGCGTGCAAGCTGAAGAGCGTACCTCATCCACTTTCGAAACCACTCCCGGTCTGCTTCCGCAGGGTAGAACTATTGGCTTTTCCGAAGTTAATAAATTTCCGAACAGCGAAATAAAATCCGGAGCGTCAATGAGAACCGACGGGAGACTATCGGTCACTCAGAGTGTGCGAAACAGCACGGAAAAAATAGAGCAGAGGCCTTATCCGTATTTGAAGTCCAGCAAGGAGTCGCTTCAAGTTGTAACGGAGGCTAATTTAAAATTGAAAAAGAAAAGCGACGACGCCACCGAGGAAACTTCCGCATACGAAAACACAATCGGGAGAGGAGAATCGGAAAAGAAGCTCGTCGTTACAGAGCCGTCGGTTGTGATAGAGAACAGCATTCAACAGCACAAATCGAACAAGAAAAGTGTAAACGAATCCGCAAGTTCCACGACGAAAAGCCTTTCTTCTTTGACGCCAGTGACTGCGACTCCGATTGTTTCGATCGATGCCGAGCCGGCGAATAGAACTTTTCCGGAAGAATTTAATGGCAGCGTGAAGACTACGGAAATGAAACGCTCGAAGTCAAACGAGAGCGACGCATCAAGTGCGAAGGAGGAGGAGAAAGTGATTGTGGATAGAAACGAAGGCTACGATGTAACTGGAAATGGAATAACGGAAGTGACTCCAGATGGCAAGGAAATGAAATCACGTTCTGGCGTAGCGACAGAATCGTCAGCGTTGCATACCACGGAAACGAATACATCTAAGGCGACGTCTTTGAATACCGACGTTCAGATGGAACCGGAGGAAGCTAAGATGATCCGGTCAACTTTTGTCGTTACTGAATCCACAAGTTCGGTTCCGTTGGATAAAAACGCGACGACGGAAACGAACAAGTCTAAAACTTTAACGTCGCCGGGAGCGGAAACCAATACGTCTGCTACGACCTTTGAAAATTCTACGAGACCGACGCCGAAGACGAACATTACGCTGCAACCTTTTTTCGGCGTTAATCAAACCACCGAATCCGTCTCCGTCACTTTAAATCCTGACGAATCTTCAATTCCGACAACGACGTCCGTCGAATTCGAGTTCGTCAGCCTCACGGAGGTGGGATCGTTGGGAGCTAATACGACGGAAAGAAATATCGAAGGGCGAACTTTCGAGGAACAAACGGTACCTTCGAGGACCACAATTCGAGATCCGTCCGTAACGAACAGCTCGACGGAAGAATCGGTTACCGCGACGAAATCAGAAAAGTCCACCGAATTTCCGATAACGACCGAAGATGGGACTCCGACGACGAACCAAATATCGGATATGCACAACGAAACTACTAGAAATCCTTTAGACGGCCAGGATATTTCTGTGAGCAATAGCACGGAGTTGACGAGGAGCGAAGTTACCGTAAGCGTTATTGATTCCACCAGTGCCGCTATCACCGACGCAGCAGCAGCCTCCGGCGTTACTGAGGATCCTTTAAAGTCTAAGAATTCAAGTTTCAACGTGAATATCACTGAGGCGTCCGCTCCGGGCACGACGGAACTTTCCCCAAATATAGGCGTCGGGACAACGACTAACATCACGAAGAGCCCTTCGGCTACGAGCACCTTAGAGCCGGTAATACCTTGGAATACGGCGGGCTTTACGGAATCACCTGATGAGGAGATAACGGAAAGTATTCAAACCCTGTCACCAGACGAAATTACACTGTTGGTTAAATTAGTTATCGAGGGCACTCTGCGTGAGATTTGCCCGAGGCTGCAAGATCTGAAGAAGGCGCTCGCGGACGTACTGCGAGACGAGCTGAATAAGTGAGTGATTCGCGAGATTTTTATTTTTTATTTTATTTTATTTTTTTTTTTATTTTTTTTGCAAAATAAACGTTTAGATTGACACAAGTAAAAGATAAAATTTGATAACGTATAATGTACATTTTGCAGGCCCGTGCAGCCGAGACAAATTATGGTCTACCAAAATCCTTGTCCCGAGCAGAACTCATCACCGACGCCCACGGAAGTTTCCCTAATCTCGATTCTGATTTACGTCGTCGACGAGAACGGCAAGTTCGACGCCGGCATGACGAAGATTCTACCAAGTTTGCAATACAAGGTGTCTCCCAATTTCCCAGTGAGAGTAAGTTGAAAACGGCGGAGAAGGTCAAGCGCGGATTAGAACATTGTGAACCTTGTACACACCAACGCAAGTCCATTATGATAACTTTTGCTTCGGCACTCCTGGTGTAAATGTAATCTCTTCGATTATTACCCTCAGAATCGTTTATTACTCGCGAATACCCTTCAAGTTTAATTATTATTATTATATACAGTCGCAATTATCGAGAGCATACTTTTATTAAATTTCTTTAGGTCATTTATTCTTTTCAGATCCACAAGGTTCTTCTGGTACCGGAAGCGGACTCTGGAAACGCGATAGCAGTGGTTGTAGTCTCCTCCGTGGCCTTTATTTGTCTGGTTCTTTTAGCTGGCCTTTTGGTAAGCGGTTTTATTACAAGCGTTTAAAAGCTTAAGAGATGTTTACGCATCATATTTAATTTGCGGCGATTATTCGGAATTCTTTACGTAAACGTACGCGTAAAAAAAAAAAAAAAAAAAACTCCGCGCTGTAGAAACTGCTTGACGTGTCATTTAATTCTATTGTCATTAATTCAATTTTCGTTCAACATTTTCGCAAGAATTTTACAAGCTTGAGTCGTTCTTATTTAAGCCGTTCTTTATATTACTTTTTTTTTAGAGATATCGTACTTTGCACGCATATATTTTCTTGTTTTATTTTTTTATTTTTACGTTCATGCATCGCGCGGTATGTTATTAAAAATTTGAAGCAAGAAATACTAATATTTTAAGATGACAGCTGCGCAGGTCCGCGAAAATCTATGCTCATTGACGTAATCTGCTGCTAAATCGCACTTGCGATAAACCTCTGCTCACGGGAGGTTTACGTTACGTGTCGGTTCGTCTCCGTCCGTCCATCTGTCCACACTCATAATTCTCTCGCAGTGTACGTAATACGCTCATGATAACATGCCTGTATATATGTTTTCATCTGGGAGATGAAAAACGGTGTTCTCTCTTCTTTATCGCTGCGGATGACGAAGACAGAGAGCCGTGCACGCGTAATACCTTGCGGCACAAGCGAGTTCTCTTTTTTTTTTTTTCTCCTATTTTTTCTCTTCTCTTCTTGCCTTGCGATAATGGCGGCTTATTATGCGACTTTTTCCTTTAGTTGCGCTTATCTCAGCGTTTCGTTTATTTGTGTGATACTACGCATTGTACACGGTTGCGGTCCATGCCAAATGCAAGCTAATTATTTCATAACGCGCGCAAAAAAGTCTCGGCTGAGGATTTATTTTTGTTCCGTACGAGGAAATCGAAAGACTTTTGCAAATTGTATTATCGCGTAATGGGTATTTCCATTTGTGCGAGGATTAAGAATAATAAGAATATAATTCAAGTCTTTAAGATGCTGACAAGATCGCGAAGATTGTAAAAAAAAAAAAAAATAAGAGAAACAAAAAAGGAATTATTACGTTGATATCTTTCGCATTACGTAACTTCGATGTTGGAACGTGTTCCGCTATTATTTTGATAATAACGATCCTTACAGAATCTACTGCAACGACGATTTCTCCGAGAACTAGTAACATTAATACCGTACTAGTACAGCGTGCGATAATTAATTTTAATCAACGCGTAATGCAGTCGTGTAACGCCAGGCGAATAATCTGTACTGCCCTAACTTAACAAATCAATTAATATAGAAGAGAAAGAAAATTACTGCAGCGTTAAGAAATGCAACGGTACTGTCCCATTTTCGAAATTGTATTCCCGCCGTTGCAAAAGCAATCTTTCTTAATGAGCGAATCAAGTAACTCTATTAAATCGGCAAGTTAAGCGCGAGAGCGGCGTTTCAAGCCGCGAGAAGGAGTCCAGGCGCATCTTTAGAAAACTAACAGCTTTATTCAATTATACAAAATCGATAGTATTAAAATTAAATCGTCTTATTTCAAAAATAAGAACGCGGAGACCTAATTATTGCCAAATAAATCGCGATGTTAATTTATTCTCTCGCTTGGCTCCTTTCGAGCAGCGAGTTTAAAGATTAATTTAATTTTTATTATTTTGTACCATTTAATGAACGATATTTATATATATATTTTTTTTCTTTTTTTTTTTACGGACAGGAAGTACGATGCGAGAATAAATTTATTGCTACACGTAAAGGAATATAAATAATTATATTTTTTAAGAACCAGGCAGTACTCGAGAACGTCTTCTTGCCGGAAGAAATGAAATGTCATTTGCGCACGCGGTTGTCCAGCCTTGAATGGCTGATTAGATTGACTAACAAACGGCGCTTCGCACTTGATCAGCGTCAACGCGGCGTGTCTCTTACGGTCTTAGCCGTGCATGCGAATGACGATGTCGAAACGGCCCGTTGTTCGTTACGTGTCTCGAACGCGTTATTTCATTTCGCTGACCGTCGCGAGATTTCCTCGATCTCTTTTCGGATATGTCGGTCATGTGGCGTAATTGGTAATACGCGCGTCGCGGCTTAATTGCAAAAAAATGGGCTTATCAAAATGCACGATTTAAAATTGCAATTCTTACGTTCGATATACGCCGACGATCGTTAGCTTCGACAAAGGGCAGATACGACATTTTCTGCGACGAAATCGGCTAATAGCATACGTGATTCTAAACGGCAGAGACAGAGGATGAAAGAACGGGGGAGGAAAAAAGTCATCGGCAAAACCGGCCGGCGCGGTACATACATGCGACACATGTGATTTACGTTCAAAGGCGGAAAGAGGAAAATTGTCTACGCCTCGTAATTGATCTTACCATAAGAACGACCGCTTATCAAATATTAACGAAGGGAAACAATCTACAGTAATTACCGTCGATATGCTAAATGCTTAAATTAAATTTATAAATCCGTGGCGCACCTATATATCGTTTGTAAATATATTTTGCACGCTGCCGAACTGCAGTTTTTCATTCAGTGCATGGTCTCTAAATTAACCGTCACTGCATTTCGGGATATCGTGAGTATATGTAGATGATGTTACGTACTGTTATAATTATAAAGCGCGAGTGGAGTTGCAAAGTTGCGAACAGTAAGAGGCTAGTTTTTGCCATTCGTTTCGTCGAATGTAACGGCCCGTCTAACCTGAGTTTAACTGCTTGCAGTTCATAATGAGAAAGAGGCAAACGAGGTTCAATTATGGAGAGCGGTGCCGACCGGTATCCTTGGATGCATATAGCCTCGACAGCGTTTCGGCGTACAATAGCGTGAGGCGCAAAGGTGCGGCAAGATCCTCGAAGAGAAGTTACGGCAATCCAACCTTCGAAGATTCGGTAAGTTTGAGAAGATTGATAGCGAACTCTTTCGGAACGGTTTGAATTTATCATCGCGCTGTTAAAACGTTGATCTCGGGTCTAACTGCGAATCTATGTACGCACTTCTACCACGACGATGCATCTTTTTAATAACACATTTTCCTAATTCATTATAGCAATAATTTTCCTTTCTTTATAGCTGTTACGTGTTACAAAAGTGTAGATCTAAGTTAATTGTTCAGGTAAATAATTGTGTACGAAAGAATAATACTTTTTTTTTTTTTTTTTTTTTGGAAGAATGTAGCAAACGAGTAGCATATTAAGCTTTCGTAGTTTCGGACGGCAATTAAAATGCATTAGCTCGCCCCAGCGAATAAGAAATGCTTGGGCACCTATTTAAATTTTCCACCCTACGCTAGAATATATTGCGCGACGGCACCAAAGTACGTGAACGCGTTATAAGCTTCTGATTTATTACGCTTTATTAAAGTTGTCCAATACCTACGTGTATAAAGTTAAATTTCTTCCAGCTCGAACGTATTATCTTGCTTAATTCAATTTAGAAAATTGACGTATGCAAAATATTTCTTAATCGATATCGAGTAGCTTCCCGTGTAAGCTTCGGTCAAAGGGAGGAAAGGTAGCCGTTCTCTCTTTCAGCGAGCGCGAGCTCTCTGTGAAAGGCATTCTCTTATTTCAGAGCGCCATTCCCTCTCATCCCCTTAACTTCGCCGGACTTTCATCTTTCTGTAACGACGTTAACGCAATCACCGAGGAGTTCACAGGCATACCCCAGGTCTCGGCGAAAATAGACGAGCTGCCTCCAGGCGCGGAGCTAAAGAACAGGTACGCGAACGTGATACCACTCCCGGAGACTAGGGTGCCGTTGCAGAAGGTGAACAACGACGCCTTGACCGAGTACATCAACGCTAGTTACGTGCGGGTGAGTAAGACGCTTTGTTTCCGCTGATCTCGTGGACGTAGCTCGTCCAGCAACGTATCTCGCTGTTAATAAGGAACCGCCTTCGTCGTCTCGAGCGCGGTATCGCCGTTCGAGGCTTTAGACTTTACTTCCCCTACGGCGTTTGCGATACGAAACGTAATATTATACCCTGAGCTCGAATTCGATCATGACTTACGGCCGGGTCTCGAAATTACGGACTTCGTATTACCGTACAACGCGAATCAATTAATTAGCGAGTCGACAGGGACCATCTTTACGTGAAGATATGTGGCCTACTTGCGCTCGTTTCATTTTTACGTGAATTACGGGCGTATTGTATCTGTGTCATTAGGATAAGCGAGTGTTTATATGAGATCAGATTACGTCAGCCGTGTCATACATAACGAGTGTTAAAGCGTTAAAGAGTGTAGCAAAGCGTTTTTGCGAGGCGCGTGGGAAAGGAATATTGCATAACGTTGCCGGGAAAGTGAGCGCGTTGTAGCCTGGTCGCTGGGAACGTGGATGCGGAAGCGTTAGGAATTGTTTGCGGAATATAACTGGTTTGTCTTTTATCCTCGATAGCTTTTACAAAACGGGGTCAAAGAGACTGCGTTTGTCTTGGAAAAATACCGCGGCGCTTCTCGCACATTTTAAAGGCTGAAAGTACCATTAATAAAAATAATACTCGAAGAAGACGTACGTGGAATCGTTTTTTCGTTGCATAAATCGCGAGGGGACGTCGCGAATTTAATCTATCGTGCGCAAAACGTCGTAACGATTTACGCGACGAACAATTTTATCTAATAAACACAATGTGCATGACGAGGGCATGCAATTTTCAATTTATCGCTTGGGAAATTTTCACTTTGTCGTGAGAATAAAAAAAAAAAAGAAAAAAAAATAAGTTAAATTAATAAACCAGAAAAGAAAATTTTATAAACAGGTAGAGTCGCGATTTTTTTTTCCTCTTCTAAGTATCGCACAGAGTTCTTCGCCGCTCGACGCCCTAAGGGCGCAGAAAATCCATTTATCTCGTACGAGCTAAGACGCTTTTGCGTGGGATTTGATAGGAACGGACGAGATTTCCATTAAGAACGAATCGATCGATCAACAAGCGTGCCTGATGGTATCGCTTCCGCCTTCGGATTGCTTCATATTACGGATACAATCAAGTCGCCATTCGTAACGCTTCCACCTTACACATGTACACATATGTACGAATATATATATGTATATGTATAGGATGTGTGCGTGTGTGTGTGTACATCTTGCAATTACGGAACGTACAAGCATTAATGCGCGCCGAATGTGGTCGATGGAACGCAGCTTGACGTGTAATTAATTTCATTTCATTCTCCATAAAATCGCAATAATGCTCTGAACCACGATTGCGCGTTTCAACAGAACAGTCATTGTTTAAAATAATTATTTACACGACATTCCGATTTTCTAGCTTGTAATTAAAAAAAGAAAATTAATTAATTAATTAAAAATTATTCTTTCTTTTTTCAGGGGCCTAAGAATGCCATGAAGTATTATATCGCGTGTCAAGCGCCAATGGAATCGACCGTAACCGACTTTTGGCGGATGATTTGGGAGCAGCAGTGCAAGGTGATTATCATGCTGACCGATCTTGTCGAGAACGAAGTGGAAAAATGTACGGAATACATTCCACCGTCAGAGGTAACGGACTGCCATCGACTTTACGGTGATTTCCAAGTTACCTTAAAGAAGCGGGAGGCTAAGGAGAAGTACGCTATTTCCACACTCCATTTAAAGGTGAAAATGATTTCTAAGTATATATAAACTTAATGATCTACGTAGAAATTCTAGCGGTAATGGCACCAAGTTAATTAGCGACAAACGTACGTTAAGCAGCAGCGATTAACTAAATATATTTTGCAGAATCTGGAGAACAATACGTTCCGAGAGGTGTTCCACATTTGGTACCTATGGCCGGTGAGTGGCGTCCAATCGGACGGTACAGGCCTAATAGCGGTGCTTCTCGAAGCGAGAGCACTCCAACGAGGTGGCCCCGGGCCCATCGTGGTCCATTGTAGTCCCGGCACAGGACGCACTGGCACTTTAATAGCCCTCGACCTAGGAATTAGACAATATGAAATTACGCGAACCGTGGACGTGCCAAGGGTTGTTTACACCATCAGGAGAGATCGGGCTGGCGCAGTTCAGACCAAGGAACAATATGCTTTCATATACAAGGTACTGCTCAAGATTCTATCAATTGTTGTACGAGGATGCACGTAAATGCTCGTTCTTATTGAACCTGATTTAATTACGTAAATTTAATAATTTATAGACTTTACAAATAAATGTTAATTTAAAATGCAATGTTTCTTTAAGGCACTAAACTTGTACGCGACAAAACTCGCCGGCGGCGTGCTAGAGTCAACGTGAAGCAGAACTTTTGCGAAAATGGACATCAATTGAGGAGATGCAGCTGTTTGGTTATCAAACAGCGTGTGCACGTGAAATCGAAAGAACCTTTTCCTCAAAAAGGTTTTCACATTGATAGATAACTGTGCAGACTGAAGGAAATAAACTACGAAGATGCCAAATATTGTCCAATTTAAAGACAGTATTTTAAGGTTGGTTCAAAATAAAAAATAAGAAGAAGAAGAAAGGACTTTTTTTAAGTTACAAAATGAAATGGTAATTAAGAAATAAGTATAAAATACGGTGAATGTGTTCTGTTAAAACGCTGAATGGTGCATAATGATGTATTGGATTGCGAAGAGCTAAGCGTTATCTATAGAAGAACATAAAATTAATTTGTGATATGTGAACTCTTAGATTACTTGTAAGTTTGCGGATATTAACATGATTCGTTTCGTTTTGTGTGACTGGTAATGTATGCTAAATGTCTAAGATCAAAATAAGAAGCGAAACGAGTTTAGTTGCAATTTTAATATCGAGATTAATAAATTTTGTTTTTATTTCTTAGCAATTTTTATATAAATGTGATGCTACTTTTGAAATAATGCCAATGAAATACTCCCGTTTGAAAATTAATTTCTAAACCAAACTCTACGTTTTTTATTTAATTATTTGAGGTTTTACGTATATTTATTTGAGATTTAACACACATTTATTTATGTGTGAATTATATCTATTAATTTTTTCAAACTTTGAAATTGAAACGCACATCCTTATTTAAAATATTTCTTGACAGCATATGTAATTTGAAAATTCCAGCTCACTTAAAACGAAAGAAGGTTTGAGCCTGATACAGACAACAAAGAGATATTTTTTTAAACATGCACGCAGAAATAAAAATTAAGTAGCTTAAGTTTTGGGCGAATTGTAAGACAGTTGTACTCTTCGAGTATGTAAAGAGTACAGTTGTATGTTAAATACTGTGCGTATCTCGATACAAGCAAAAAGGTGCGAGTGTATATTATTATTTTTGGTAACACATTTATTTTGTAATAATGCCTAGGCAAAATGGTTTCTGATTTTTTTTTTCTCAAATCAAATATTTTATCATTGTTATTGTTATTGTTGTTATCATTGTACAGAACATATCTCAATTCCGTGACACATCGCTCTCTATAATTGTACATATGTAGAATCTAAATGGTTATTCCGACAATTACGTTGATTAATCGACTTGAGAGATTTTATTTATACATAGTAAGCGTTAATCGTTGATTCCTAGGCCGTGAAATACTAACGTTTTTCCTTTTCTACGAGCCTAATTGTACGGACTTGAAGTGAATGTCCGTCCACAAGTGCAATGTACCAAGTGTATTTAAAATTTAGTATAGCTGTGTTAAAGATTAAAGAAGTGCAGTCTGTATTATAACCCCTGTATGTAACAATTCAGCGAAGACGTGACGCAATCGACTCTAACGTTCCGAGTTAGTGTGAGAGTAAATTATTAAAGGATTAATCGTCAATCCAGTGAATTTTATTTATCCGATTTTATTGCAAATTAATTTTAATTCTTCATACTGTTAGAAATTATTTTACTCGGGCTACAATTTCTTATTCCACTGATAATTAATTAAACGATCGATCGTTTGAACATTATTCGTTACTGTAATAAAAGTATCACAGTGATAGTCTGCGACATGATCGAGTTTATAGAAAAATTCGTAAGTCAAATTTACAGAAATATATTAAGGAGCATTGTCTTTCAGATATTACATGTTTAAATGGCGCATTGTATGAATAACATAAATATATTATTCATTATTATATGAATTATATAACTGCGATAATGCTAATTAATTTATCATGGCTGTATCTGCGATCGTGTATTGTGATTTATAACTAAATACAATTATATCGAACGATGCATGCGAAACTAAGAACGATAATTGTGTAAAAGGACTCGATATTGTTGTAACATCCTGACGGAATATGAAATATGAAAATCGATAGGCTAAAATCATGTTGTATCCAGCGTTAAATGATATAACAGGATTTACAAGTAAAATTTATCTAACAGCCAATTCTGGAAGACATATCTTGGATCACAATTATATGATAGATAATATTACATATAGAAAAATGTTGAAATTTTATGTATATTACTTGACAGTGGATGTTGTACTAAGCCAAGTCGAGATGTAAGCATAATATAATTAAAAATTATAAATTATATTCAATGAATCATAAATTTATCTATTCCTCACATTAGATTTACGTATTCTTTTTTGACGGAAATAATTATCGCATGTATAGAAGGCGGCTATGTTTTCGTATTTTCAGTGTCTGTCAAAAGCTGCACAATTAACGTATTATTTTTAACCGCGATAATGCACGCGCTAAACATGGGCCGGTATTTTTTACAGATGTGAAAAAGGGCATACGACGTAAGAGAAGATGATAATGCGTAGAATACATCTGTTATTTATAAAATCCCGCGGTTTAAGTAACGTTGTCAACTTTGTGCATTAACGTTTGAATGCAGCTGCAAAAGAATTCTTTCCTTATAAAAACGTCCCTATTACAATTTTATTATTAAAAAAAAGAAAAGAAAAAGAACATAAATTCTTTGCAAAATAAAACTAGCGGTCACTCATGATGTTATTAAAATTGATCTTACGATTAGATAAGGGATAAGATTAGATAAATTTAAAATTCTATCATAATGTATCGACCACATGTTTAATTTATAAATAATTGAAATAGAAATGATAATTTATAACGTTTATGTTAAATGTGCATTTGCTGAATTTTTTATTTTTCATCATTAATCGCGTTCGGCATTATCATTATCACGATCTGAGATCCGAGGTTTAAGTAAAATCGTCCCTTTAACGCATCGCAAGTCAAGGTGTTTAATTACTTATTATAAATTATTTTTAAGCTACGTGGTGCGCGTTTGCAAAAAGAATGTTCTTCGGCAATTGGGTAAGTCCGTTCATATGGATTAGGTTTCGCTTACTTCATCCTTATGGCAAACATTGGTAGGTATGTCTCGACGCGTGGCGCTCTATCTATCGATCGACTATGTTTTCTTCGCAGCGGTTTTACCCCATCCAGCACACTTCTTGTGACGTATCCCGTCACAAGAAGCTTTTACGCCTCTTCTCCTAACGGAGCGGCAATAAAGAATCTTGAATGTGACACATGTAAGAGATACCGATACCTTCTAGACATTCTACAATAATCGAGAAGACATAAAAATATTTATTCCCATGGTAAATTAATTAAGTTAATTAAAAGTTTTCGTTTCTTATTTGCCTCTCGTGGAGTTAAAAAAAAAAAAAGAAAAAAATGTTTTTCTATAATAATTATTTAATTACTTTAATAATTCAAAAGGAGGACGATTATACGAAAAGAAGATGACGCAGAAAACTATTATTTTTGTTATCGCGATAGTGGAGATTAATTTTAACTCCGTGTTTTTTAACGTTAGTTAAGTCGCAACTTAATTGGTATCCTTGACTATTATCCCTGTAAACCACGTTTCATACAAGTGAGGACGAGCGCTTCGGAATCCCACACCTTGTCGCACTCCAGATGGTCTACAAGATCGGTTGGATTTGACTGGCTTTAACTGGATCGTGGCTGTTGGATCTCGAGATGTCCGGGCTTATTCACACCTATGCCGATTGCGTATATTCGAGAAATAATTGTTTGCAGAGAACGAGCGGAGAGGCGTCCCGGTCTTTTCGTCGAAAATTATTTAGTTTTGTTCTCGAAAGTGAAACAAATTTCACGGATAAGAAACGGAGGAGAGAGAGAGAGGGGGGGGGGGAAAAATTAAATTTTTTTTTTAAAGCAAACACGATGACCGGCCATAAAGACAGTCACTCATTGCCTTCGTGGAGACACCAATTACAGGCAGAAGTTCGTGGAATCGATTGCAATATCCATCCACGACGGCCGAGAACCAAGCAAGGGGTGGAATGGCACTTGGCCTCATTGAAAGGATTACCCCCTTTGTTATTTAATCGCAGATGTGTCATCGATTTTCCGCGCAAGCCCATGCCTTGAGCACGTGCATACTTCCTTGAAGCTGTCTTACGCCATCCACGAATTTTCCGCGGTATTTTAATAATTTAGGTGACTCACCGGCGTTTGGGACAAGCTGTGACACACGGCGAGCGAATAGAATTTCCGTTCGGTCGCAGTTAATTCAAACGAGCAACATTTATTATACAATTGCAGTCGCGGTAATTATTTGAAGTCGTCCAAGTCTTTTGAATCGTCATTCAAAGTCAGGCCGAGATCCGCGAAAACGTTTTCGCGTTCGCGAGCGGGCTCGACGGGCCTTCGGGGTAAACGCCGATATTTGCGGTAAATAAATAAACGGATGTTGAAAGCCCGGGCCAAGTTTGACAGCATTTAAGTCAAACCTCCGTCGGTACCGGGCAGTGCGCCAGTATCTTCGCCAGCGCAATAACGAAGTAACACGTTGAAATTGATAAAGAGCGCCACGTTAGAGAGCCATAAAAGTGTGGGTTATAACAATTTGGCAGTTGACATAATATTCCGATTTATCAGATCAAACGGTATCGGCCTTATCTCTATAAACACGTCTGTTTCCTTACGGATTGAAGAAAGACCTAGCTGTGGCCTCCACCTCGCGCGGCGTACGGGAAATTCAAATAAACCTTCCAGTAGACCCATTTGCCGCTTGTATTCGTCATAAAATGCTATTTAATCCCGACATGCAGGCGTATTGTAGAAAATTCCGTACAGTAATACGTCTTTCTTTTTCTTATCTAATCCTACGCCCGTACGTTATCGGGACTAATAGTTCTCGCGAGGTAGCCGGTGTACGTACACTCTTAAAGTCAGTCATTGCACGCGAGCTGTCGAATTAGATGTTAACAGAAGTCATTATCTCTAAGGCATATACAACGTTTCGCGAGTTGCAACGTCGAAAGAGTTACGTCCAAAGAAATACCGAGCGCGTGATTTAGAAGCAATCATGCCGCACTCGCATGGCCGATAATTAGCGTTTTACCAAAGCAAACGAACGGCACGGTCTGTAATGGAACTGAGTCGAATAATGGATTATTAACGAATACGATTATTAAATGCAGCAGCGAAACGGAATTTATCATTTAACTTGGAAACTGATTAATTTGATGAAACTTTTTTAATATGGACTTTAATTTTCATTTATGAGTAATAAACTCGTACGATTTTGCGCAACTGCAAAATTGTTTCGCACATCGGATATTGTACGATACTAAGAACTATTTCATTAATTATAATAATTTTAACGTGCAAGTAATTTAAAAGCACGACGGTGGAATTAATTTCTATCGCGTGTTTCCTTATTATTTTATTTATTATATTGTAATATATATTATTATATATATTATTAGTTATTACTTGAAGAAGTGCATTTAAGACTGTGTTACTAAAATAAAAAATTGTTAAAGGGCAACAACAAATAACGATGCAAAACGCAAATATAAATTAGCATTGCGTCACGATGATAAGGGTTCCTATCTATTTTTATCTTACCGTTTCTTTGTTAAAAACGTAAGTCTCATTAAAGTTAATAATAGATGTTAATACATCTAAATTTGTATTTCTTTTTTATTTTAAGTATACCTACGTTACGTTTGCATTAATCAATGCGTGTCAAATATTTACTTGGCTAAATAGTCACACATGCCACGAGCTTTCATAAGTATGATCTATTAGAAGATACTTATACAATTTAATTATAGCTTTCAACAACAGTTATTAATCTAAATCCAATTTGACGTTACGGCTGAAAGTGTTGAATTAAGGATGCGTTTCTGTCGAGCGAGGGATAAAACCGCGTTTTTATTTTTATTTTTCAACGTAGGTGTATTTCCCCCCCAAAAAAAGTAACAGATACTGTCGAAGGATGTCTTATTGGTTTTGTACAATATGTCTTATCTGACTAAACGTCATGTAGACATAAGTACTTATCATCGGTGTACACACGAGAAGCATCACCATCTGGCAGACTGCGAGGGAAGGAACTGACCTAATGAATTCCGCCTGCTTTATTTAGAATCCCCTCGAAAACGCATAAAATCCGCGCGTGCATCTCGGCGGCCATGTGCACTCCGTAAAACGGATGTAAACTTGAAGAGGTTTACGAACGTCTTGCATTTCCTGCCCCAATTGCAATCCTATCGAATAGCGTGCCCTCCACGCTTTCAAATTTCGAACGAATTTAACTTTGCGATAAATAATTAATTCCCTTTTTTTTCTTTTTTTTTTTTTACGATTAGTTCACGATTTTTGTATGTAACTTTTAATCACAGAGCGGGAACTAATTTTTATAGAAAATTGATAGGAAGTAACTAACATTTGTGCGCGAGATAATGGCTCTTAGAATTGTTCTTGTTACTGTAATAGTAATCGTAATAAATTACAATTTTATTATCACAGGTAGAATCTTTAGCACACATATAAAAGTCAAATATAAATTCCAGGGAAACGACGCAACGCGTTATGAGTTAATTATTACACATGTGATGTAATGTAAAGCTAGCTCGCTGTTCGCACTCGGTGTAGCAAGATCCCGCGGAATGTTAACGTACGTTGTACATACGTACGTACAAAAGATGCGACGATGTAAAAGATAAGGCGAGGTTTCATTAAATTATTGACTTCCTATTCGAGTCGTGATTTAAGCGATTAGATAATTTTTCCCGAACGCGATCTCGTTTCATCGTTTTTCACATATCGACAGGGTACTAGATTTTTTTATTTTATTTTATTTTTTTTAATTATTTATAATTAACAATGAATATTTTTATAGCAATACATTAACAGCCTGAAGTGTTGCTGACTAAAACTATTTGTCGGCTGTTTGGAAAAATGTCGCGTCGTTCGTCAATTTTACCTCAACGTGTTCTCACTCGCGTTTGATTTACAGAGTACCTACTCATTAATCATTACAGTAATTGCAAATTGGCAATTTCGAGTTAAGGTGATGCAATTACAGCGATGATATATGTGAAGCGCGAAAATTATACTTGAGACTCACATCCTTCATTCAGTCGCATAACTTTTTAGCGTATACCTAATTCATAAGTTACGTATTATCGGATGAAAATAAATCATAAAATATATGTAGAACAATAAATAATATTATAATAATTATATTGGATTTTAATAAACAAAATGTGTTAGTATTTTATTTTAAATGCAGCCGCAAAAGAATTAATATACCTACGATATTTATCGGCACTTTATTTCAGTTACACAGTCTAGGCATTTTTCTGCCTCTATTAAAAGGAAATTAAAATTCCCCCGTCTCACAGTTTTCGCTAAGGAGCTCTCCAACAATTGTAAAATGTTCTATCATTAAATCGTTATTGTCACGCGACAAAATAAATAAAATAATTAAAAAAATCGTTAGGGGATAAACTGTAAAGACGCGTTTCGCAACTTCGTCGTTAATTTGGATTTCCGCGCAATTCTGATGCCACGCGAGCTATAACGAGCCTTCCTGGTAGATTACGTGCCTACACAGAACACTTATACTGTAGATTTTTATGTATGACTTCGACATGCGGCACCTTGAGTGGTTCTTCCCTCGCGATATAGGGATACGTGATGGATTATGTAGAAGTTAAAAAATTAAAAAACCAGCAAATATTGATTAACACAATATTTACTGAATGGCGTTTATTTAATGCACGTAATTCGCTTGAAAAAAAAAAAGAAGCTACGATTATTAATAAAAATTTTAATAATATGTCAAAATAATCCAGCTATTTTCGGCAAAATTAATTCTCATTCCGAATCAAACGTCTTTGTGAACAGTAAGCTTTTGACGAGCGTTGGCCAATTTTTTTTTCTTTTTTTTTTTCAACAATTACTCAATGCTGCATTATACCTCGAGTACTGCATAAATATTTTTAGCATAAAAGAAGTACGCATGCAACCGCTCTCAATATCTGATGCTCTCACAAAACGCGGAAGTTATGTATAATACAATTGCGACATCGGGACCAATTATAAATAATTAAAGTATAAAAAATAATACAGCAATTGTCTGCCAGCTGTGTTGCATTGTTCTTTGAAAAATTTGACGTCTGGATTTTAAATGAGATTGAGCTCGGACAAGGTAGCGTAAACGAATTCCCCAACTATGGGCGTGTAATTGATATAACTTTAGCCAGTGACATACTTGCCGATATCGGTTTAATCCGGTAAAGTATTTGAGCACGCGTTATGGTACTTGACGCAAAATGGATATATAACGCAGACGATAACCAAATGACACACAGCCAACGTAGCCAAAGTTATTATCTTTTTTTTTTTTTTCTTCGTCTTTATGGCACTCTATAATAAACTAGTGACTTGAATGGCATGCATCGAGCTTAATTATGAACTTACAACGTATTTTTTATGATAAGAAAAATTGGCACAAAATTATAATTGCCATTGTCGCAATAGCTTCTGTTGAAGGACTTTTTAATTATTTCCTTTAATGCACAAATTATTTTTTTTTTTTAAATACCAGTTATCGAAAATTCACCACGTTATTTGTAGAAAAGTTCGCTCGCAGTGAACTATTTTTTTCTATCTTTTTTCTTTTCTTTTCTTTTAAGAAATCAGCATGTTTGTGACAATGCGTTAAATGAATGATAAAGAAGACGTATCCACCACTTATATGTATATTATTCCGACGTTGCGCGGCAATAGATTTGATTATCAGTTGCTCACACGTGGCAGTAAACTGTCGTTAGCGTAAAACAATGCCACCAGCGATGAGACCTACGTCAGCTTTAGAACTTTTTGTGTATTCTAAGGTCGTTGATATAGATACGCGGTAATAAAATTGTCATATGCGGCTTCTAATCATCTTTAAAATATCTAGGAATGTTTCAAGTTCACCTATTTAGACAGCCAGTTAAAACTATTCGTTTTAAATTAAAAAAGTTTATGACCAAGTATCGAGTATAATGCACTTAAAAAAAAAAAAAAAAAAAAAATAAATTATTGTAGCATTATGAGTTATTAGACGTTTGGTCGTTTTTATTCTAATAAAAATATTAAAAAATGTCCCATCGCACGGTGCACCGATATGACAAAATAAAATTAAGGTTCAAGAATAATGCTACTTGCTCGTGCTGTTCTTTAACTATCTGACTCTAACTTGACCGAAAAATAATTACCTAAAACTAAACCGATACTTTCGGTCTCCGCACCTACGAACTCTCGATGATGATAGCATAATAAAGAGCACCTGGGGCTCACTTGTACAATATACTTGATATGGTTCAACGGAAAAGAATTTAACGTTGGTCATGGCATTTTTTAATCATTTCGTATGCAAATTTACAGATCGTTGCTTCCTCGATAGATTCAGCAAACAAAGCGTGAAATTACGCAGGTATAACAAAGTGTTTGTAATATCGTTCGGAGAAGCAAATACGATAATTATTGATTTAACTACTTATCAATGATCATTTTATTACTTATTGAGAAAAAAAAAAAAAAAAAGTGTAATCGTAGATAAGGAAATACCGATGTGAATATTACGAACATTGTTAGTAAATATAAAACTCCATGCATTTTTTAAAATACCGTAGCACATTGCTGAATAAAATTTGTAATTTAAATTAGTACAAGGTCTTTTAAAAATTTTATAACGTTCCGGATAAATGTTCCGGAAACGCCGCATAATTTTTTCTTTTTTTTTTTTTCCTTTTTTCCAGAAGCTAGTAAACGGTTCAACGGTTTAGTTTACACTTCGGTAGTAATAAAGCATGACTGTAAGGTGTGATTGTAAAATGTTCTTCAAAGGCCAGCGCAAAAAGCGTTGCATCACTTCGGTCAGCACTGCTTATTAGGAACAACAATAGCAAACAATAACTCGACAGAAGCGCGGCCAGATAATCTATTCGCGTATCTGCACTTCCTTTCAATATATAAATTTCAAAAGCAATTGAATTTTTCGCGGCGGCATTTCCAGAAAATTGTCTTTAGCTGGACGTAGATATATCTTGCCGTCAACGTAAACATTAAGTAAACGTCACCGGCCGCATTGACAGTTCCTCGGCGTCTATATAAATGTCGGAATCACTGAAAAAGGTAGTAGTCGCTCGCGGAATTCGATCGACGACTTGCGCGCGATAAGAGCAAGTACTCACCAGTTCGTTGCGATTTCGTTTCGTCACGCTTTTATTATAAAGTAAAATTTTCTGGACACGTACGATTCAACGGGCAAATAGTTGAAGTGAAAACTTAACTTGGAAACAAGAGAATATTATTAATAGCGAACTTCCCTTTTCAGCAATTTTTGTGACTTTAAAATAGCGACGAGTGGTGAGATGCCAAGGTGAGTTGGATCATTTTTTAAAATGCAGATACTTTTTTTTTTTTCTTTTTCTTTAATAAATTTGTAAATAATTTTTTTTGGCTACGTTCGACTCTTTTTCTTTCCCTTCGCACTTCTCGTTTCGCGACTTCTTTCGAGAACCATTGTCCATGGTGCGTATAGTTTTATTACGTACTCTGCACAAAGCTTACTTCTCTTCACGCTATTCTGCCGCATTTAGAGGCGTCAAAAGATTTTAAAATATGAGTGAACCACCATGGTGACCTTCGTGTCTTCTCATCTCGCGCCGTGAACGCTCCGCATTTTTCTCCGTGGCATTTCGCGAAGCGCGATGAAAACCGGGCTCGTTCCTCTTAAAAGCTCGTTTTTTTTTTTCTTTTTTTAACCCTCTTTTCCTTTTTCTCCTTTTTCGCTCGTTTCCGACGCGAGCACGTCGAGGTTTACGAATATGTGCACGCAGTCGCCCACGCGGGCTGAAAAGATCGATGAGCGCACGTCTCATGCGTGCCGCGCCGCGGTTTTATTAATCTTTTGGCCATACCCTTGCGTTAATTGAAATACTTTTAGGCGGCCGTGTAGCAATTTGTTTAAATGTTATGTTGCACAGTCTTACGCTCGGAATTGGTGTGGGTGTGCGTGGCACTCGACCGCACGAGCGAGCAGGGAAAGGGAAGTTTCGACGCATGCTTCTTTCCCTAACGCTCGCGTTCGAGGGTTCTGAACCCGCGAGGGGTTCAAAAGTTTCCGCGACGCTCGGTGCCTCGTATCAGATTTCTCGCGGCTCGCTCCGGTAAAAGTGCGACCTGACAAATCGCGAGTGTGTTGCTCATCCCCCGTGCGATTTCTCTAGTGGACCTTCGCGTTGTAAGTACTATGTCGAAACTGCCTCTTTGTGATCAAAACGCAATTTTATCGCCGGCCGTTGTCTTATCTCCGGGTTATTTAATTGTTTCATAATCGCTCGACTGCAATTCGAAAGCGTCAACAAGCTGAGTGGAATTTTGAAGAACCGCTTCAATTAATATATCTATTTCGAAGTCTCTTGTGCCGCCGAAATGTTAAAGCTCTCGAACTAATGGCTGATTAAATTTCTTCAATTCCGTTATACGTAATTAAATCTTAATTGTTTTGACAATTTTTACCAGCGAAAATAAAAGTTTGTATGAATTATGTGGACCTTGTGCAAACAAATTTAATCTACGCCATCCGTCTAATTATATTATAATAAAACTCGTTAGCGAAGAGTACATGTCATTAATGATATGTATACGCATTATTGAAAACGATGACAAAAGCCATTATCTTTCAAATAGATTGATTTAATCATTCGGTAAAGGGATATAGAACTGACGTATTATTTTGATCGATTATCTGCTGGCGATTCGCTGTCACGTAAGTCATGATAAATCGAAGTCTCTCGGAACGTAGTTGATAAGGGAAGGGGACCGTCAATGGGGGTGTATTCAAGGACATCGTGGACATCTTGGGGTTATCGAGACAGATCGACAGCGAAAATCGCAGAAGGGAAAGGCTCTCGGATAACGCCGGGAAATCGTTTCATAGATTAATTTGTTTTGACGTTGTTGAATTGCGTTTGCACATACGCTCGCGTGAAGCAGCCAGAGCCGGGAAATCGACGCAAATGAATTGCTTCGCAAGCATCCGTCATCGATTTTTAATTACCAGTTGACCGTACTTTCAATTTCGTTGACCCGTAATTATGCACGTACGCGAGAAGTCAGAAAAAAAAATTGCAGAAGGCAAAACTTATCCTTTTTTTTTTTTTTTTTTTTTTAAATTTAAACATTGACTAGAAAAAACCATACGCGCGCTATTTTTTAATAGACCCCAATTACAAATTGCGAAATAAAAAAGTCATGCGACTTACCAATCTGCATGAGCTTCAGCGGAGTTGTAAAATTCAGCCGGTGACTGTAACATAAAAAAGAAAATATTAATGTAGACATTTCAGTTAATTAATGAGATTAATAAAAAAAAAATTTTTTTTTTTTAATTTATACTTACTTAAAAGTTGCTCCGCCGATGCAGGATGCCACCCGGGCCTGCTCCTCCTCTCATTGTTAGATGGGACGTGACGAGCCACCCTTCCGCGCACAACTAACTCGCGAACACCGATCTTTGATTTTACAATCGCGAAAATGAATAATCACTATCGCACGTTCCTGCCCGACACTCGCGATTATAATAAAGCCGTGTTAAAAAATTACGTCCGAATACTTAACGAATTTCCGATACGACCGACGAACCGGCTGCGGTTCGTACAATTAATACTATCGGCGGTTACGACACTATCGTTGACAGCAGTGGATGCAGCTGCGTCGATCTGTAACAAAAAAAAAACAGGAAAATTTAATATACGGCAATGATAGAATCAATTATCAGCTAAAGGCGTCACGCCAATTTTTTACAGATAAGATTACATATTTATTTTATTTTAACGTAAGTTTGTTCTTCCGGTGCCTTTTAATATTTCCACCTTTTTTAAACAACTTCATAATTGATTAATAATTGGTAAATTAACGATTTTACAGCTAATTAATGTTTAATTTTGTCAAAAAGATACTTCTTTTAAATTTTAATTTTGTAAATCAAAGTTTAATTTGATCGATCACATATTTGACCTGTTATTAAAATTACAAACTTATAAGTAATATTCTCCAATTTGCCTAATAACGTGGTAAAGGACAATTTTTTTTCTTTTTTCGATTGGAGTACTCTTTCACATTATTCTATCAGGCTGTTATCGTGTAGATGCCGAGAAGCGCGTATCTGCAATCGGCAAACATAGAATACGTCTTCATTAAAGAGATTCTCTTGGAAACCTTATTAAATTACTTGGTCCTTGGCTATCATAAAAAGTATCGAACATCGAAATGTCGTTAATGCACCGAGTGCTCGTCAAGCGTGTAAACTTTTCCTTACTTTCTTTTTAATTATCGTAAAAGTCCTAACGTATTAAAATAAAATCAACAATATATAAAAACAATCCTTCCGTTGTACATCGAAATTACGTTCTCTAATTATCAGCGACTAGCTGTTTACAAATTTTTTTTATCGCGCCGGCAATAAATCTTAAAACTGGCGAGGCGGTTGAACCACGCGATTGAATTTTAGGAACCACTGGCCTACTAATCGGTCAAAAATTTGCATGTCGCAAAACGCAGTCATATTACTATTTATAAGTTTGTAGGGAAAGAGAGGGCGGGAAGAAGAACGAGAAGGCGAGGCGGGCCACATACTTCGGAGCAAGCTTATTAAAATTATAAATACACCATAATGTTCAAGTGCGGATCTCGGAAATATTTTCACTTTTAGAATTTTCCGAATAACTTAGACGGGACGTAAAGACCGTGCGGATCGCTGGCGTTATTAATTAAAATACGAAAGTCGCGCGCACGTCTGCGGATATCTGATCTCTGACTCATTGCCCGCAAATGCTCGTAGCATTTTCTGCGAAGTACTTTCGTGCGTGGCCTTAATTGCCCTTAGTTCCCGTTGTCACTCCGTAAAACCTTCTAATCAATACCGAATCACGTGTCGTCTTCCGAAAATTGCATCGCGCACAGTGTTAAAGAGATTTTATTACGCGAAAAGACTTGAATGATACAACGAAGTAACTGTGGCTTGATCAATAAGTGAGAACAGTTGGTAGAATAAATAAAATGTCATTTGTAAAATATGCTTAAATTTTTTTTCAGTGAAAAGATGGAGAATCGTTTTCAGGGCAAAGCACCGGAAGATGACGTAATTGGGCAATTACCGCAAAATAATAAAAGACCCTCTTTGAGTATGGGTGGACTGTGGGACGTAGTTCCACGATTGGATCATTACAGGCATGTTTTTTTTCATTACAGTACTTCGATAATACAAACGAATATCGAATTAATAATGCGCATATTTTTAATCGTAATAACGCGCGTGTTTTTAATTTTCACATTATATATTTCATTATATAAAATTTATTCGGAAGTGAAAATTAAATGTATTTAATTGTTGCAAAGTTTAATATAAAATTTTATCACGTTTCGGGTTTACTTTTATATAGCCATAACGTAACGTTTTCCACGTTTTTCTTTTTTCTCGTTTAAGCAATATTGGAAAATCATTAATGATCTTTTTCCGTATTTTTAACGTGAATAAAGTCAACAATGTCTTGTTTCTTTTTTTTCTTTTTTTTTTTGTACGTTTATCCGAAAAGAATTTATTCGATTCAACGAATTCGGCTGATCGAAAAATAACAGTTCTATCATTAAAATATCACCGATCCTTTTTACAGATTAAGCCGTCGTGCAAAAAGACCGTCTCTGAGCACGTTGCACGAAGGGAATCTTATAAAGGTGAGAAATACATACGTCGGAATACCCGACAAGTATTTAACACTTGAGACATTATAATCAAGGAAATTCAAAATTTTTTAAACACGAAACGTTGTGCTTTCTGTAAATTAAATATAAATAGCACTCGTCAACATTTATATAAATTGCGAAATAATTAATTGAATTAAAATAATAACGTTTCGTAATTTTTAATTAAGTTTCAAACGCTACCTTCGTTAAGTCAGTATTACTCGTGCTAATCAAATGTAACTTGCGCAATTTACCGTAAGGATTATCATTGTTATATACCGTATCAGAATTATCATACGTGATTGCAATTGTGCAATTTGCGACGCCGGGTGACGTCGCCGTTGAATTAGCCGGTATCAAATTGAGCGGCTCAGGCAAGCAACGCGGAATCGAGCCTCTAAATAAACTGTTCCCTGCTCCAGGACGCGAATGCCATCGAGACCGGACAGGCCGGTAGCGTCGTCGGTCAGCAAGGTCACGGTGGAATAAAATTAGGATGGATCCAAGGCGTTCTTATACCGTGCTTGCTGAACATATGGGGCGTCATGCTGTTTCTGCGACTTTCGTGGGTAGTCGCGCAGGCCGGCATTCTGCAGACTATCGTCATTATCGGAATATCGGCGGTCGTCTGCGTCATTACGACGCTTAGCCTCAGCGCAATTAGCACTAATGGGGAAGTAAAGGGAGGTGTGTTACGGTAACGCATTCTGTAATTCTTTTTTTCCAAAGGAGTGGCGCCCGTGCACACCACCGCTCTATGTGCGGTCATTAGATGCTCGGAGGTTTTTTTCCCTGAAGATTCTCATCGGAATTATTTATCCAATTTAGCCGGAGCAATTTGTCTTGATAGAGAGAAAGCGAGATAAAGAAAAATGAAAGAGAGAGAGAGGGAAAAAGAGAGAGGGAGAGAGTGAGAGAGAGAGAGAGAAAGAGAGAAAGAGAGAGAGAGCGCAATTATAATTTTCCTAAATTTCAATATCTTTCTCATTTGTCAAAGTGCTTATAATTATACATGCAACAGAGTGGCACTTTTTTACTTTAATAATGAATGCTAAACGAATCCTAAACAATTAATAATTCGTTGTTGGATGTTCTATACTTTAACTTTTGCAGGAAGATTTTTAATAATTAAAAATGAAATAATACCGGTTGATCTGCAGGTGGAATATATTTCATCATATCTCGTTCTCTCGGACCCGAGTTTGGAGCATCGGTTGGCATCGTGTTCGCATTTGCAAACGCTGTAGCGGCTTCTATGAACACGATCGGTTTCTGTGACTCTCTCAACGATTTGTTGAAGACGAATAGCCTAAAAATCATAGATAATAGCGTTAATGATGTTAGAATCGTTGGTGTAATAGCGCTCATTATTATGATACTGATCTGTGCGGTCGGCATGGAATGGGAGTCAAAGGTAAAATTTGCAGAATTGTTTTATTTAATAAAAAAAAATAAAAATTAATTAATTAAATAATTAATAAAACATTAAATAAAAAATGAAAATACCAATTAACTCTTGATGTCGTCTTTTTCTAGGCGCAGAACTTCCTCATAGCAATCATCATAGCCGCAATCCTCGATTTTTTAATCGGTACTATCATAGGGCCACAAAATGAAGAACAAATAGCGAAAGGCTTCATAGGATTCTCTGGTGGGTACAAAAGCCACAGTTAACGAAGAGATAATAACGATACGTTACATAAAAATTTATCAGTTAATATTAAAATAATTTAAAAGTGTATTACCCTTTCAGCGGATGTGTTTCAAAATAATCTCGGACCGAACTACCGGTACTCCGAGAAGAACAATCAAACTTTCTTCTCGGTGTTCGCGATTTTTTTCCCGTCCGTTACCGGGATTCAAGCAGGCGCTAATATATCCGGCGACCTCAAAGATCCTGCGAGCAGCATACCTATGGGGACACTGCTCGCTCTGCTGATCTCTATGCTGAGTTACGTAACTTTCGTCTTCTTCGCCGGCGCCGCGGCTATGAGAGACGCAAGCGGCTTTATGAATAACACTATTACGAACAGCACTTTTCCGAACAATACCGTCATAAGCGACATTGATTGTATTCCCAACTGCCCGTATGGTCTGCACAACAGCTATGCGGTAAATATCTCAAAAGCAAATGCCGTGGCATCTTAAAATCATTGGCGCCGAGCAGACTGATTCGGCGAGTCGATAAAGCTAATTACACGTTGATAAAATTTTATGCGAAATTACTTTGTTTTTTTTTAGGTTATGCAGTTAATGTCCTTGTGGGGTCCATTAATTTACGCCGGCTGCTTCGCCGCAACTTTGTCGACAGCGCTGACAAATTTGCTGTCGGTGCCGAGACTCATTCAAGCTTTGGGTCAAGATCGAATTTATCCCGGATTGATTTACTTCAGCAAAGGATATGGAAAATCCGGGGAGCCTTATCGAGGATACATCCTTACATTTGCCGTCGCCGCTCTCTTTCTTTTAATTGGTAAGCTGTCCCTCCCAAACCGCTGCTAATTTATTTCAAGTTTTCTTTTTTACCTGTTAATTCCGTCTTCTAAAAACTTTTAATTGTTTCCCTTTTTAGCCGATCTCAACGCGGTCGCACCGCTCATCTCTAACTTCTATTTAGCATCATACGCTTTAATCAACTTCTGCACCTTTCACGCGGCGTTGATTCGACCTCTCGGATGGCGGCCCAGTTTTAAAGTAAATTAAAAATTTGTTTAGTTAAATAATTCGCAAAATGTAGAAAACGTTTCTTAAAGACACTCCCTTTTTTCTTTTTTTTTTTGCAGTACTATAATACTTGGATCTCTCTGATGGGTTTTATCCTTTGTGTGGCAATTATGTTCCTTATCGATTGGGTGACTTCACTTGTTACCTTTGTCATTATCTTTGCCCTATATCTTATAGTAGTTTACCGTAAACCAGATGTTAATTGGGGTAGCAGCACTCAAGCGCAAACCTTCAAGACTGCAATTTCCATCGTCTACAGGTATTATTAATTATAGTTAATATTTTAATTTATAAAGATTTTAAAAGCCGGATTTTTTGACGTGAAACTTACGATAATTTTTAGGCTGAACTCCATCGATGAACACGTGAAGAACTATGCTCCTAAGATTTTGGCGCTGACTGGTCCACCTGCCGCGAGACCTGCGCTGATACACTTAGCCAATCTCATTACGAAGAATAATTCTCTGTTAATTGCCGGTGAAGTTTTTCCGGTATCAAATCGATTGAGTCGTAATATAAATTGCTGTACATAATCGTCTTTGTGATAAAATTGTGACGCTAAATATTCAACGAAATTTCAGACGCGGCTGTCGTATCGATTACGCTCGGTGCGTTTAAATAATGGCTCATTTTGGTTGCAACAACAACGTATAAAATCGTTCTATCATTTGGTGGACGATTTGAGCCTGGAACGAGGCGCAGCTGCACTGATGCAGGCTACCGGGATAGGCAAGCTGGCTCCCAATGTGGTTCTCATGGGTTATAAAACTCACTGGTCAACGTGCAATCACAGTGATTTGCAAGAATACTTTAACATACTTCAGTAAGTAAATTGATTTGTTGCTGCAGCATTCCCTTGAAATAATAATTCTATTAATGTGAGTGACACAAAGTTACAAAAAAAAAATTAAATGCTTGTTCTTTTCTAGCAATGCTTTTGATAACAAGTTGGCTGTGGCAATTTTGAGGATTGCCGAAGGCCTAGATTGCTCCAGCATCACTAACGGGGAAGATACAAATGGAGACGACGACCATGGAGGTCTCGCCCAGAGCAGTTATAATTTGTCGGGGAACACTCTAATGCACGCCGACAGTAATATTTCTATGTGCGCACAAATTCCCAGAGTGCAAAGCGTGCCGATAATAGGTAAAAGAAAAAGAAAAAGGAAACCATTGTTCCTCTCAAATCATTTTATAAATGTAATTATATTTTAATTTTATTTTGTAGGTTCTCCATTTTCCACGCCCGATACAACACCTGTGATCGGTTATTCAACGATACATTGGAGAGCTCAAGAGAATTTAAAACAAAAGAAGAAACACGCGGTTGATAAATTACTGTAAGTTTTTATTAAAGCGGTTTTAATTATTTTTATTTTTAACGATGTTATTAATTATTTCAGCGAAAGACGAAATGGCGGAATGGCTTCCATACCAGAAAATGTTACAGTCTTTCAAAAGAAATACAAAACGGGAACCATCGACGTGTGGTGGTTGTACGACGATGGAGGTACTTTATAAAGTTAGATTTTATCCGTGATGATTGAGGTACGTACGTCGACTGAGTTTGATACGGACACGTTACGTATGTACCTCAATCATCCGCATTAAAGTCGTTGGAGAATTTATGACTTATTTGTAAGTGGCAGAAATTTGTATTCGACAGGTTTGACGATCCTTTTACCATATATAATCAGCACTCGCTCAAACTGGAAGCACTGTAAGATGAGAATATTCGCCCTGACTAATCACAAGCACGA
The DNA here is from genome assembly GCF_019399895.1 of Cardiocondyla obscurior. Taxonomy (NCBI): domain Eukaryota; kingdom Metazoa; phylum Arthropoda; class Insecta; order Hymenoptera; family Formicidae; genus Cardiocondyla; species Cardiocondyla obscurior. The sequence continues at coordinate 3,957,329 of NC_091879.1, read as the reverse complement.
TATCAGCGCGCAAGAAAAAGAGTAAGTAAATGACAAAAATAGTACTTTATAATATACGAACATTAATAATTAAATTAAGACTCCTGCTCGCTCGTTTCGGTCATCGGGAAACCTTACGATTTCGATGTAAAACTTTATAATTGTGTTGCAGAATGGTTGAAATAATGAACAAAGCGCGAATTAACTACAGCAGCTTGAAGATAGTGGACGATATCGGCGTCGAGCTAAAGGAGGAGACGCGGTCTTTCTTCGATAAATTAATATCCGATTTTCGAATAAACGACTCTTCCGAAGATGGCGGTGAGTTATTAACACAACTTTCATTTTCAGCAATCTATTAAATCGATATGATTATTATTTTTAGAATGTTATATCACCGATAACGAACTACAAACATTACGAGATAAAACGCATCGGCAATTGCGATTGCGAGAATTATTATTGGAAAACTCGAGTCAGTCCACCTTGGTAGTTATGTACGTATAATAAAAATATTAAATATGATGCATATATTAAGGCTTGCAATATTTCTTATCGGGAGGTACAAGCTGGAGTTTGTAATTATTTTTTATGATTATTAGGTCCTTACCAATGCCAAGAAAGGGTGCAGTCTCCGCGCCCTTGTACATGGCTTGGCTGGAAACACTTACGAGAGATATGCCGCCCACGATTCTAGTTCGCGGAAATCATACATCTGTATTAACGTTCTACTCGTAGTCCACCGAGCATGATCTAACTATATCTAGTACGTCAATAACAATAGAGCAACTTTTAAGCGAAAGATTAATTTCTCGTTGCTGTAACGATAATATAACTTTAGCAGCAAATGTGAGAAAGCAAATCATTAATTATACTTCGAAGTAATCAGAGCCCTGTATAATAATATTAAAATACTTTGTTACAGAAATTTATCACCTATTTTTGACAAGTCTGCAAAGTACATTTGCATTGTCAGAGAATGAGAAAAAGGACGGAGTAAATGAAAATTCTGATACCTGACTGATAAATTATAAACCTAGAAGAGTGTGATGACGAACATAACGAAATTTGGCCGTATTCGACCATCAATAGGATCCAGCGAGATTTTTCGAATATGTGTGAGTATGATTTGGGTGGCTCGAATGAAGAGCACATTGATTTGGGCAGGAAAGCTGAAATAATAAAAATAGTAGCGAATGAAAAAGACACAATAGTGAAATAGTGAGAGTTGAGGAACGAAGGGAAAAATAATCAAGTGGAAGAAGAACATTTCGC